>NC_140991.1:235419259-235661564 GCF_052327205.1 Somniosus microcephalus | reverse complement strand
CCCCTTCCCTTCCCCCTTCCCTTCCCCTCCCCCTCTTCCCCTTTCCCTTCCCCCCATATTCCCCCATTCCTCCCCCATTCCCCCCCTCCCACCCCCTTCCACCTCTCCCTTCCCCCACCCGCCCCCTTTCCCCACCCCCTTCCCCTCCCCCACCCCCTCCTTCCCCCTTCCCCCACACCTCCTTTCCTCCCCCACCCCCTTCCCCACCCACCTTTCCCCCTCCCCCCTTTCCCCCCTCCCCTTCCCTTCCTCCCCCTCCCACCCCATTCCCCCTTCCCCCCCACTCCCCCTTCACCCCACACCCCTTCCCCCACTTCCCCGCCACCCCTTTCCCCAACCCCCTCCCCTCCACCCCTTTCCCCCACCCCCCCTCCGCCCACTACTTTCCCTCCCCCCTCCCCCCACCCCCACCCCTTGCCACCCACCCCTTCCCCCACCCCTTTAACCCCACCCCTTTCACCGCACCCCTTTCCCCCACCCTTTCCCCCCACCCCTTTCCCCCACCCCTTTCCCCTTTCTCTCCTTCTCCCAACCCTTTCCCCTTTCTCTCCATCCCTCTCTCTCTCCTTCCCTCTGTCTCTGTCTCTCTCCCCTCTCTCTCTGTCTCTCCTCTCCCTCTCTCTGTCTCTCTCTCTTCCCCCCAGTCTCTCTCTCTCTCTCCCCCCCGAGTCTCTCTCTCTCTCTCTCCCCCGTCTCTCTCTCTTCCCCCCAGTCTCTTTCTCTCTTCCCCCCGTCCCTCTCTTCCCCCGTCTCTCTCTTCTCCCCCTGTCTCTCTCTATCTCTTCCCCGTCTCTCTCTTCTCCCCCCGTCTCTCTCTCTCTTCCCCCCATCTCTCTTTCTCCCCCGTCTCTCTCTCTCTTCTTTCCCCCCTCTCTCTCTCTTCTTCCCACACAAACAGACAAACTCATTTATATATATAAAAGTTATTTCTACTTTTTTCATAACAACATGCCCTCAAAAAACCCTCAGCACCGCCGGGCACTCCAGCTAGTATATATATATAAATGGCCCGTCTGTCTTTCCGTCTGTTTGTCTTTCCGTCTGTCTGTCCGGCTATACAATCAAAAGTTATAGAGTGTACCTACACATATGTTATATCAAAAGAAAGCTAATCATTAGGGGACTCTAATAGGCATATTTACTTTTTGGTCAGACAAAAATTGTTCAGACAGTGTACAAAAAAGTTTCAAAAAACGGCAACATTCCGCTCATTAGCGTTGAGTGACGTAATGGTTGACCAATCGTACAGGGGATTAACCTGATGGTTGACCAATCGGTGCATCACGGGGGTGTATCATTGCATGTTTGGGCGGGCCTAATCCTTCTGAGCTGAGGTGAGTGGCCGCCATCTTCATTCCTAATGATTCATTTCTTTTTCCCACTTTCTGTGTGTTTATTTCAAATCTAGATTTCCATCAAAAAAAAAGTTGCTTTTAAAACACAATTAAATTGTTTTTAAAAAAAGTTAACTAATTTGCAAATATTTTCTCTAACCTCATTAATTTTCCTACCGTTCACCCTTTTTTTCCCTCTTGACTCGCTACCTCTGCCGGGCGCCTCAACCTTCCAGGGTTACCCCGCCTGCAGGCTTCGAAGCCATGGCCTCTCCTCCCCAGCCACGCCCGAGCTAGGCACCTCCGTCCCGCTCAACAAGCGGCCCCGCGATCGCCGCCATCTTTGTAAAGGCTGGCGTGGCGGGCCTGAGCCAAACGTAGCCACCGCTGCCATCTTTGTAAAGGCTGGTGGGGCGGTACGGAGCTTTGCGGAGCCACCGCTGGCGCTGGGCTTGGGTGCTTTGTGGCCTGCGGCCGAACGGCGGCTGCGGAGCTCGGGCTGCCCGGGGCACTGGGCTCGGCTGGGCCATGTCAGTGCGGGTGCCCGAGGCCCCGGGGCCTAGCCATGTCCAACCCGCCGCCGGCAGCGCAACTCTCAAACACTGGCAGAGGGGAGAGGGTCCGCTGGCTCCCCCTCCCTTTCCCCCCCTTCCCCCCCTTCCCCCCTCCTTCCCCCCCTTTCCCCCTCCTTCCCCCATGCCCCCTCCTTCCCCCACGCCCCCTTTCCCCCCACTTCCACACACCCCCTTCCCCCCCTCACACACACCCCCTTCCCCCTTCCACACACTCCCTTCCCCCCTTAACCCCCCCACACCCCCTTCCCACCCGCACTTCCCCCCACACACCCCTCCCCCCTCCCCCTTCCCCTTCCCTTCCCCCCTCCCCCCTCCCCCTCCCCTTCCCCCCTTCCCCTTTCCCTGCCCCCCCATATTCCCCCCCATTCCCTCCCTCCATTCCCCCCACCTCCCCTTCCCCCACCCCCCCTTCCCACCCCCCCTTCCTCCCCACCCCTTTCCCCCCCACCCCATTCCCCCCACCCCTTCCAACCCCACCCCTTTCCCCCACCCCTTTCCCCCACCACCCTTTCCCCCACCCCATTCCCCCACACCCCTTTCCCCCCACCATTTCTCTCCTTCCCTGTCTCTCCTTCCTCTCTGTCTCTCTCTCTCCTTCCCTCTGTCTCTGTCTCTCTCTCCCTCTCTCTCTCTGTCTCTCTCTCCTCTCTCTCTGTCTCTCACTCTTCCCCCCAGTCTCTCTCTCTCTCTCTCTCTCTCTCTCCCCCAGTCTCTCTCTCTCTCCCCCCAGTCTCTCTCTCTCTCCCCCCAGTCTCTCCCTCTCCCCCCCGTCTCTTTCCACTCCCCCCAGTCTCTCTCTCCCTCTCTTCCAACTCTCTCTCTCTCTCTTCCAACAACAACATGCCCTCAAAAAACCCTCGGCACCGCCGGGCACTCCAGCTGGTATCTATATATATAAAACGGTCCCGTCTTTCCATCTTTCCGTCTATCGTTCCGTCTTTCCGTCTGTCTTTCCGTCTTTCCGTCTGTCTGTCCGGCTATACAATCAAAAGTTATAGAGCGTACCTACACATTTGTTATATCAAAAGAAAGCTTATCATTAGGGGACTCTCATAGGCATATTTACTTTTTGGTCAGACAAAATTGTTCCGATAGTATACAAAAAAGTTTCAAAAAACGGCAACATTCCGCTCATTAGCGTTGAGTGACGTGATGGTTGACCAATCATACAGGGGATTAACCTGATGGTTGACCAATTGGTGCGTCATGGGGGGCGTTTCATTGGGTGTGTGGGCGGGCCTAATCCTTCTGAGCTGAGGTGAGTGGCCGCCATCTTGATTCCTAACTCTTCATTTCTTTTTCCCACTCTCTGCGTGTTTATTTTCAAATCTAGATTTCCAGCAAAACAAAAGTTGCTTTTAAAACACAATTAAATAGTTTAAAAAAAAATTAATTAATTTGTAAATATTTTCTCTAACCTCATTAATTTTCCTACCTTTCACCGTTTTTGCAGGCCTCGAAGCCTCGGCCTCTCCTCCCCAGCCACACCCGAGCTAGGCACCTCCCGTCCCGCTCAACAGGCGGCCCGCGATCGCCGCCATCTTTGTAAAGCCTGGCGGGGCAGGGCGGGTCTGAGCCGAGCGTAGCCACCGCCGCCGTCTTTGTAAAGGCTGGTGGGGCAGCATGGAGCTCCGTGGAGCCATCGCCGGCGCTGGGCTCGGGTGCTTTGTGGCCTGCGGCCGAACGGCGGCTGCAGAGCTCGGGCTGCCCGGGGCGCTGCGCTCGGCTGGGCCATGTCAGTGCGGGTGCCCGACGCCCTGGGGCCTAGCCTTCTCCAACCGCTGCCGGCAGCGCAACTCTCAACACTGGCAGAGGGGAGAGGGTCTGCTGGCTCCCCCCTCCCTTTCCCCCCTTCCCCCCTCCCCCGCTCCTTCCCCCACATTCCCTTCCCCCCCTTTCCCCCCTCCCACACACCCCCTTCCCCCTTTCCCCTTCCCCTTCCCCCTTCCCCCCTTCCCCCCCTTCCCCCCCTCCTCCGCCCTCCCCCCTTCCCTTCGCCCCCTTCCTCCCTTCCCCCTCTTACGCTTCCCCCCTTCCCCTTTCCCTTCCCCATATTCCCCCATTCCCCCCTTCCCCCCTCCCACCTCCCGCTTTCCCCCCACCCCTTCCCCCTCACCCCTTTCCCCTCCTTCCCCCCCTTTCCCCACTTCCCCCCCTTTCCCCCACCCTTTACCCCCCATGTCCTTCCCCCACCCCTTTCCCCCACACCCCTTTCCCCCAACCCTTTCCCCACCCCTTTCCCCCACCCCTTTCCCCTTTCTCTCCTTCCCTCTCTCTCTCCTTCCCTCTCTGTCTCTCTCTCTCCTTCCCTCTGTCTCTGTCTCTCCCTCTCCCTCTCTCGCTCTGTCTCTCTCTCCCTCTGTCTCTCTCTCCCTCTCTCTCTGTCTCTCTCTCTCTGTCTCTCTTTCTTCCCCCCAGTCTCTATCTCTTCCCCCAGTCTCTCTCTCTCTCTCTCTCTCCCCCCAGTCTCTCTCTCTCTTCTCCCAGTCTCTCGCTCTACCCCCAGTCTCTCTCTCTCCCCCAATCTCTCTCTCTCTCCAAGTCTCTCTCTCTCTCCCCTGTCTCTCTCTCTCTCTCCCCGTCTCTCTCTCTCTCTCCCCAGTCTCTCTCTCTCTCTCTCCCCCCCAGTCTCTCTCTCTCTCTTCCCCCAGTCTCTCTATCTCTCTCTCTCCTTCTCCCTCTCTCTCTCTTTCCCCCCTTTCTCTCTCTCTCCTTCCTCCCCTCTCTCTTTCTCCTTCCCCCTTTCTCTCTCTCTCCTTTCCCCTTTCTCTCTCTCTCCTTCCCCCTCTCTTTCCCTCTCTCTCTCCTTCCCACACAGACAGACAAACTCATTTATATATATATTAACATTTTTTGTACTTTTTTCATAACAACATGCCCTCAAAAAACCCTCGGCACCGCTGGGCACTCCAGCTAGTCTATATATATAAAACAGTTGGTCCGTCTGTTTTTCTGTCTTTCTGTCTGTCTGTTTGTCTTTCTGTCTGTCTGTCCGGCTATACAATCAAAAGTTATAGAGCATACCTACACACATGTTATATCAAAAGAAAGCTTATCATTAGAGGAGTCTAATAGGCATATTTACTTTTTGGTCAGACAAAAATTGTTCCGACAGTATACAAAAAAGTTTCAAAAAACGGCAACATTCCGCACATTAGCGTTGAGTGACGTGATGGTTGACCAATCATACAGGGGATTAACCTGATGGTTGACCAATCGGTGCATCACGGGGGGCATTTCATTGCATGTGTGGGCGGGCCTAATCCTTCTGAGCTGAGGTGAGTGGCCGCCATCTTGATTCCTAACTCTTCATTTATTTTTCCCACTTTCTGCGTGTTTATTTTCAAATCTAGATTTCCAGCAAAATAAAAGTTGCTTTTAAACACAATTAAATTGTTTTAAAAAAAAGTTAATTAATTTGTAAATATTTTCTCTAACCTCATTAATTTTCCTACCTTTCACCGTTTTTGCAGGCCTCGAAGCTTCGGCCTCTCCTCCCCAGCCACGCCCGAGCTAGGCACCTCCCGCCCCGCTCAACAAGCGGCCCGCGATCGCCGCCATCTTTGTAAAGGCTGACGGGGCGTGGCGGGTCTGAGCTGAGCGTAGCCACCGCTGCCATCTTTGTAAAGGCTGGTGGGGCGGCACGGAGCTCCGTGGAGCCATCGGCGGCGCTGGGCTCGGGTGCTTTGTGGCCTGCGGCTGAACGGCGGCTGCGGAGCTCGGGCTGCCCGGGGCGCTGGGCTCGGCTGGGGCATGTCAGTGCGGGCGCCCACGGCCCCGGGGCCGAGCCTTCTCCAACCGCCAGCAGTGCAACTCTCAACACTGGCAGAGGGGAGAGGGTCTGCTGGCTCCCCCCTCCCTTTTCCCCCTTCCCCCCTCCTTCCCCACACCCCCTTCCCACCCCCTCCCCCCTCCCACACACCCCCTTCCCCCCTTCCCGCCCCACACCCCCTTCCCACCCCCCCACATATATCCTTTCCCCCCCTCCACCCCTTCCCCCCTTCCCCTCCCCCCTTACCCCCTCTCTTCCCCTTCCCCTTCCCCTTCCCCCCCATTTCCCCCCCATTTCCCCCCCATTCCCCCCTCCCACCTCCCCCTCTCCCCTTTCCCCATCCCCCCTTCCCCCACCCCTTTCCCCCCACCCCTTCCCCCACCCCTTTCCCCCCACCCCTTCCCCCCCCTTTCCCCCACCCCTTTCCCCCAACCCCTTTCCCTCCTTCCCTCTCTCTCTCCTTCCCTCTCTGTCTCTCTCTCTCCTTCCCTCTGTCTCTGTCTCTCTCTCCCTCTCTCCCTCTGTCTCTCTCTCCCTCTCTCTCTCTGTCTCTCTCTCCTTCTCTCTCTGTCTCTCTCTCTCTCTCCACAGTCTCTCTCTCTCTCTCCCCCCAGTCTCTCTCTCTCTCCCCCACAGTCCCTCTCTCTCTCCCCCAGCCTCTCTCTCTCTCCCCCAGTCTCTCTCTCTCTCTCTCTCTCTCCCCGTCTCTCTCTCTCTCTCCCCCCCATCTCTCTCTACTCCCCTCAGTCTCTCTCTCTCTTCCAACTCTCTCGCTCTCTCTTCCAACAACAACATGCCCTCAAAAAGCCCTCGGCACCGCCGGGCACTCCAGCTAGTTTTATATATATAGATGTATTGAATTTCATCTGCTATTGGTTTCCCACCCACTCTTACATATTTTATCCAATTCATTTTGTAGGTCTTTGGTTACCTCTTCAGATTTGACTGCCTCATTATTTTCCTTTCCAGTTTGGTATTCTTTACAACTCTGACCAGTTTCTATCGAGCTTCTACATACAGGTCTTTATAATTAACAGACACACCAAGCCATGCATTGATCAAATCAACTAGAAGATAAAAGCTGGATACTTACTTTCACTTGGAGTGACTTTGTTTGTGTGAAAAAATGAATGCCATCTTAAAATGAAAATTAACCAAAACATGACAAAATGAAAAAAAGAAAAGTTATGAAAAATTATGGAATAATTGTAATATAGTAATACTTAAATTAACCAAAGAGTTTCTTTTTAGCAATAGCATTTACTGTAGTGTTGAACGTACTTTGGAATGTGTAATATGATATTAATACTACTCAATGTTGATCGCAAAATAAACAATAACTTGCATTTATAAGGGTCCTTTTCCTGGGATTAATGTCTGGGGAACGTTTATACCTCGAGTGCACAGGTCAAGAAAAAGGGTGCAGAGACCCGTGCTGCCAGGTCCCTGCCTCATTTACATTGCCATGGGATTTCTGGGGCTTCCCCAAAGGCACAGACCTGAGCCTATGCCTGCACTAGGCATAGGCCAAATGTTCCCATGTAAATGCGGTGGGAGGGAGTGTTCATTTTCTTGTAGTTTTGCTGGCAGTGCATCACAGAAACACAGAAACACAGAAATCCCACAGTGCAGATAGAGACCATTTCGGCCCATCGAGCCTGCACCGACACATATCCCACCCGATCCCCGTAACCCCTACACCAGCACATATCCCACCCTATCCCCGTAACCCCACGTATTTAATCCCCCTAACACTAAGGGTCAATTTATCATAGCCAATCAACCTAACCTGCACATCTTTGGACTGTGGGAGGAAACCGGAGCACCCGGAGGAAACCCACGCAAGCACAGGGAGAATGTGCAAACTCCACACAGACAGTCGCCCGAGGCCGGATTCGAACCCGGGTCCCTGGCGCTGTGAGGCAACAGTGCTAACCACTATGCCACCGTGCTGCCCATTGCTTCCAGCCCGGCTCCATTCTGAGGATTAGAGAGGAGCAAGCAGCAAACTTGTGTTAAGTCTCGTCTTTTTGTATTATGGATATTGGGCCAGGGATCACTTAATCATAATCAACTTTATTGTCATTGTTAGTGCACAAGTGCAGTACAACGAAATGTAGGCTTGCGGCTCCCGAGAGTGTACATTTAGATTAAGACATTTAAACATTCAACATTCATTTGGCTTGTAATACATTAACATAAACATAACCATAATAAAGTGCATTGGCAGATGTGCAGGCTTTAGAGTTTATTTGTGGAGTTCAGTAGGATGACAGCCCTGGGAAAGAAGCTGTTCCTAAATCTGGTCGTTCGGGTGCGAATGCATCTGTAGCATCTCCCAGATGGCAGGAGGGTGAACAGACTGTGGCTGGGGTGGGTAGGGTCTTTGATGATGGTCCGTGACCTCCGTAAACATCGTTTCTGGTATATGTGCTCTATGGTCGGTAGCCGGGTGCCGGTAATGCGTTGGGCAGTTTTGACTACCCGCTGCAGGGCTTTCCGGTCATAGTAGCTACAGCTGCCATACCATACTGTGATACAGTTCGTCAGGATGCTCTCTATTGTGCAGCGGTAAAAGTTAAAGAGGATCAGGGGTGACAGGTTACATCCCTTCAGCCTGCTTAGGAAATATAGGCACTGCTGGGCCTTCTTCACCAGAGAGGAGGTATTGAGGGACCAGGAGAGGTCTTCCGTGATGTGGACTCCGAGGAACTTAAAGCTGTCCACCCTTTCCACCACAGCCCCATGGATGTGGATGGGGTGTGACTTCCGCCTTTAGACTTCCTGAAGTCCACAATGATTTCTTTGGTTTTCTTGATGTTAAGGGCCCGGTTGTTATCGGCGCACCACTTCACGAGATGCTGGACCTCCTCCCTGTAGGCTGACTCATCATTGTTGGTGATCTGGCCTACTACCGTGGTATCATCTGCAAACTTGATGGTGGTGTTGGAACCATGAACAGCCACACAGTCGTGGGTGAAGAGGGAGTAGAGGAGGGGGCTCAGCACACATCCTTGTGGAGCCCCTGTGTTCAGGGTCGGGGGGGGGGAGGTGTGGTTACCTAATTTGACAGACTGGGGTCTGTTTGTTAGGAAGTCCAGGGTCCAGTTGCAGAGGGAAGTGTTCAGCCAAGAGTGTGGAGTTTGGTGGCCAGCTTGTTGGGGACGATAGTGTTGAATGCTGAGCTGTAGTCTATGAACAGCATTCTGATGTAGGTCTCTTTACCATCTAAGTGATTCAGTGCAGAGTGTAGAGCAGTTGTGATTGCATCCTCCGTTGATCTGTTTGCACGATAGGCAAACTGGTGTTGGTCAAGAGAGGCGGGAACACTGGCTTTGATGTGAGCCAGGACCAGTCTCTCTCAACACTTCATTATGATGGGTGTGACTGCGACAGCCCTGTTCCTGGGACTAGGGACAGGGTCACTGGCAAGGCTTGGACGCTAAGCAGAGCCAGGCCTGGTTAGTACCTGGAGGGGTGATCATCAGGGAAGACCAGGTGTAGGAGGTCACGGAAGAAGCCCCGAGGAGGGGCGGTTGGTGAGAAGGTCACGGAAAGAGCCCCGGGAGGGGCGGCTGGTGAGCAGGCCCGGGCGTTGGGCTGAAGATTGTCGGACAGGAGGAATGGTGGAAATGGAACGGCAGCGCGCACAGACGCAGCGGCTTTGCTTCTCCCAGGACGGTGCTATTTACGGTTAATGTTAATGTTATTTGTACTGGACTCATGGGAGCTTGCAAGATCACATTTCGTTGTTCATCTAATTGTACAATGACAATAAAGTTAAATTATTATTATTATTAGTCGTTCAGGCACGTCACAGCCGTTTGCTTTGGCACAGGAATAATGGTAGCGGTCTTGAAGCATGTAGGGACTACTGCCTGGGCCAATGACAGATTGAAGATGGTGGTGAAGACATCAGCCAGCTGATCAGCACATTCCTTGAGTACCCGTCCAGGGATGCTATCCGGTCCAGCAGCCTTTCGTGTGTTCACTCCGCGTAGAACACCCCTTACGTCGGAAGTCGACAGAGTGAGCACCTGGTCTTCCGGGGGTGGCAAGGCTTTGGTAGCCGGCTCCCTGTTGTCCCTGTCGAAGCGAGCGTAGAAGTTGTTGAGCTCCTCCGGAAGGGAGGCATCGCGAACCGGGGGGCTGGTGTTTTTGCTCTTGTAGCCAGTGATGGACTGGATGCCTTGCCACATGCGCCGGGGGTCCGAGTTGTTGTTGAAATGATCCTCTATCCGCAGTGTCTGTTTCCTTTTGGCAGTCCTGATACCCTTTTTTAGGTTGGTCCTAGCTGCACTGTAAGCCGCCGCGTCGCCAGGTTTAAATGCTGCGTCGCGTGCTTTCAACAGCGAGCGGACCTCTCCGTTCATCCAGGGTTTCTGGTTGGGGTATGTCCTGATATTTTTATGGGTCATGACGACCTCGACGCAACTGTTAATGTAGAATAGCACTGTGGATGCATATTCCTCGATGTCATTATGGGCAAACATGCCCCAGTCAGTGCGTTCGAAGCAATCCTGAAGCTCCGAGACTGCCCCCTCTGGCTTTCTGGTTGCTGTTCTCCACCAGGAGTCAGAAGGCCCTAACTACCGCAACCATTGCGGCTGCTGCAGAGGGCAGGCCTGTGCTGGGGGCGTGATCAGACTACGATTATAGTCTGGCCCACCAAAGTCAGCCATTCTGAGGCCAGGACAACTGCAGCGCAGTTCCAGTGCGGAATGCCTGTTCAGCATCTGGCACATTTGGGCGCGAAGTCCCCAGGATAATTAGTCCCAAAGTATTTTACTTGCCAGTAATTTGGCAGTAAAACTAATGAGATTCTTAATATAGGTCCCAAAATATTGGTACTATCCCGGTATGATAGTACCACCATCAGAGTAGGTTCAGGTTTTCATAGAGTTTTACAGCACAGAAAGAGGCCCTTCGGCCCATCGTGTCTGCGCCGATTTGGGTTGGTTCCATACTTCGTACATTCAAGAGCCAAAGGAGTCCTGTATGGTCCAGCACAAAGTATGGGTTTTCTCCAGACATGGTGAGAATAAAGACTTGTTTAATGCCTGCCTAGGCCTATGATAACCAGGTCTATGTTTTACCCACATATTGTTTAAAAGTACTCACATACACCAGCTTATTTTAATTTAAAAAAAATAATAATTGCGTTGACATCACTTGTTACAATGAGTACTTTATCCTTTCAAAAAATGTTTTATTTGTTTTGATAACTGCTTAAGGGCTTGAATGTTGAAATCAATTTAATTTGCAATGTATTAATTTCACTGAGTATTTTTTTTGGTAATTCCTCTTTGCATTTGATTGATTTTATTGCGTTTGATTGATTTTATTGCGATTGATTGATTTTATTGCATATTTTAATGAATCTAAAGCACTGAACATTTTAAATGTGTTATATTATTTTCAGAGGGAATGTCTTAAAGAACTAGCCTGTAAGAGTAGCCACTTAGCTGCTTCGGGTTTAAATCTGTTTGATGAAACACTAGGATATATTTTCCATTCTGCATGGCTGCTGGTACCATTGCAGAATGCGCAAGCAAAGAAATCAGGTGCAGATCCATATCTGTGCCTATCCACCCATTCTGCACAGTGCAGTCTTACTGTCTGCCTTCAGGCTATCTAAAATTAATATAAATATTAGAATGAGTTCAAATAATTTAAATGAAGCACAGTGTGTTCACCTGTCTGTCTGCAGTTGGCCTAATTGAAACTCCATGTAGGTCATTTTGACTTTGGCTGATAGTGTAAAATGGGTGATATCCATTCAGCCGCACGTTTTACATCTCTCCTGATTTTAATTTCTATTGTCAGAGGTGCCATCTTGTCTACTTGCATCAGATGGATGTTAATCAATCCCATGGCAGTTTATGAAGAACAGCAGGGAGCCCTTCCTGACCAACATTCATCCTTTCATCAACAGAAACAAACTGGTGATTTATTATTTGCTATTTGCAGGACCTTGTTATGTGCAAATTGGCTTCTGTGTTTGTCTACACATTTCAAAAGTAAAAGCTGTGAGGTGCTTGTGGACAGCCTGAGGATGTGAAAAGCTCTATATAAACTCAGGGGCAGATGTATTTTGCAATTATTTTTTGAGTTTTCATTTTTTCAGTACTGCTTTTAGGAAAGGTTTTGGAGGAGAAATTCGGTATCGCCCCGTTTGGGGCGCAATTATCGGCCGAGCGCAAAGTTTATCGCCTGGTGCTATTTATCGCCTCAGACTGCAAACTTGGCTTTTATCGCCCCTGGAGGTGATTGGAGCGCTAAATCAGGCACAACACACCTGTCTTGAGGAGCGAGGCGCTACCTCAGAGCGCTGGCGAAGCTCATGTGATGTCAGTCAGCAATGGAACACAGACACACTGGTGCCGGCCAGTTGTTAAAGGGGAGAGTCGATCTTCCTCTCCATCCACAGCCTGCTCATTGCAGCCTTGAATCTCCGCCTGGAGAGACCTGTACATCAAATCTGTTGGAAAGAACAATGGAGAGACCCAGGGAAAGAGCTCAGAGTGCAGTCCCCATAGTCTCTTCTAAATTGATGTAAGGAAGGTCAAATCAAAATGAACCTGCAAAGTGCTGCTCAGTACCCAAAACTCCTTCACACAGCATTGCATCTCTCCAGCAGTCTCTCTCTCTCTCTCTCAGAATGCGTGGTGCAAAAATGTTGCCCACTAAAAAAGGCAGGAAGTGGTCACCTTTAAATAGCGCTCCCCCAGTCCCTTCTCGACTGCAAAACATTCCCCTCAACCTGTCATTGCTAGCGGCAGGCAGAAAGGCAGGGGCGTCACTCAATATCTGGTCCGGGGCGCTACCGGGGCGTTGCAAGCTTGACTGATGTCACGATCTGTGGGCGCAGGAGATCATGGCGGTAGTGTTTAGTGCTGCCGCAAAATTTCTGGTCAATTTCGCGTGCGGCGCAAACACCGCCACGCCCGGGCGCTAGTTGCTTTGCGACCCATGAGTGCCCTGTTAGGGCGCTAGTTGCTTTGTGACCCATGAGTGCCCTGTTAGGGCGCTAATTGCTTTGCGCCCCATGAGTGCCCTGTTAGGGCGCTAACGGCAGGCGCAAAGCAACCACATTTTTCCCCCTTTGTTTTTTATATTTTGTGTATTTTTCTGAAAATTCGTTTGTTGTCTCTATTTTTTTAGTTATTTTGAGACTTTTTTGGTCACATCAGTAGGACAGGTTAATGCCGTACTATAAAAAGTTGAACACTGTGCAAAAGTATACTGGAACGCTGACTGTAGTTGCAACATCAAATTTAAATTAATGATGGGTGTTGTTTTTAAAGCATCTAAATAGAGCATTTCATGTTGATGAAAATTACCATAAAAGCTGCTGGATTGTTGAAAACACCCAACTGGTTCACCAATGTTCTTCAGGGGAGGGAACTTGTCACCCTTGGGCTGGCCTACATGTGACTCCAGTTCCACATATGTGGTTGACTTTTAATGCTGTCAGGGCAATTGGGGATGAACAATTAAAACTGGCTTGGCAGCATCATCCATATCCCAAGAGCAGAGAAAAGAAGGCATGCGAGTGAATCAGCAAATACCACAGCAAGACTGGTCATGGCCTGCCCATATAACACCAACCATATCTGCAGGCCATGGCATAACTACCGGGCAATAGCCAAGAGGAACATAAGAACTAGGAACAGAAGTGGGCCATACAGCCCTTAAACCTGCTCCGCCATTCAATAAAATCATGGATGTTCTTCGACCTCAAATCCACTTTCCTTCCATATCCTTTGATTCCTGTTGAGGAAATTAATTATCAGGCGGAGACTTCGAGGTTCGCTTTAGGAATTTATTACGTGATATCACGGAGAGTCTGCAGCAGTCCCTACTGCCCACCAGCACTCTAAATTACTAATGTACAGCGCTCATAGTTATACAGCAAGGTAAACAATGTTACAACAATGTAAACATTACATTTCAACATATGGTTTCATAGGTTCCATTGTTCTCAAGAAACAGATTAACATGTTCACATTTTATCACCAGATGTCCTAAGCCAAAAGGTCAGCTTGACATCATTATGGCAGTCAGCAGTTCTTTTAGTTTTAACTAGTTTAGTGTCCTTTGTTCAATTAGTAAAGTGGTCAAGTATCCCAGCATGCCTTAATGTTTAATACGTTTTCTCCCACAATTCCCTCCTTGTTGATCTTTACTAATCAACACTGCTTTACGGCATTGTATTCAGTTCGTTTTCACAGGGAGGATAATATCCCTTTGGGAAAGGATGCATTTTTAGACAATCTTCTTCATCATAGTCATCCTGGTTTGCTCTTTTTCTTTCCTTTCTCTCTAGTACTTTCGTAGCTCTTTTTACAGATGCTACTGATTCTACTGTTTGCGCTAACAGATATCTCACTCTTATCCACATTATACAAATTAATATAAATAAAACTCCTGTCACTACACAAATTATAACCATCGGGTGAACAAACAATTCCAACACTGCGGATGCTTTAGGTGACCATCCTTTAAACACATCCCACCAGTGGTGTACCGTCAAACCTGTTATTTGCGTAGCTATTTGAATCAAACCTTGCTCATCATAATCCATCACTGCTTTTAAATGGTGCAGATCTCTTCTTCTTTTCGCTAAGGCTTCTGCTATCTTTTCATTGTTTTTCAAAAATTTCATCAGATTAGCCAAATTAACTGTAGGGGGGGCATTTTCTATCCCCAATACAGTTCTTCTTTGCATTACCGTAGCCCATTTTCCCAACTGATATGTCTTGTTGGTATGTGGGTCAAACACAGTATAAACATCTTTTATGCAAGTGTTTAAACGGGGCCTTTTCAAAATCCCGTCTACATATATAGGCCAGGCACTGCTAATACACAGATAGTTCTGGCCTATCTCATGCAAGGTAGTATCATTACAAGGTTTCAAATTCCAAATGCATGTACCTCTACTATGTTGTAATGAGCAAGGTTCATATATAGGGGTAGGCAATGGGCATATTTTTCCAAACGGCCAATCTTGGCAATCCGAGGCATCGTGGGTCTTATTCCCCTGATCTATCCATTTACCATGAAATTCGGGATACCAAAAGTTTTCTCCAAACAGTTGGGGCAATACCAAGAACTGACACCAGGTTTTGGCTTTTGTCACATTTACCACTTTCATTGTAAAATTACATCCCTTAAGGTCACATTTAGTATATCTTCGATCAGGTTTTACTTCTAGATTATTTCCTTCAAATCCGAAAATTCTCATCCAACTAGGAGCATGTCCTGACATAGCGACTCGCTCTAGCTCAGCCCTCAGTGACTGCTTGGTAATTTCTTTAAACATACATTGAGTCTGATTATTGACTTTCTCTTGTCCCTTTGCAACATTCTCTTGTTCCTTTTCTACCTTATTTACTTGCTTCCAACTCATTGTATCTGATATCCACTGTGCTGATATCCACTGATACACCATCGCTGCTGTCAGTCCATTGTCCCAAGCATTTCTTAATTTTATAGCATCTCCTGTCAGCCCTCCTACTTGCTGTATTTTATTCTGCAATGTTTCAATATCTATTGCATTAAGGGCTCCCATACCAGTTCCTACTCCTCCCAAGACCGCTGCTAAGTCCCTTCTCCTTCTCCCGATCCTAAGGCCTAGAAATTCAGTTGGGCGCGCCAGCCGTTAGCGCCTTAGGGGGAGTAGATCTCGAGCGCTAGGCGCTTATTGCCCGGGCGCAGCGCGATCTGCGCCTCTCCCCAACTTCAGGACACACTTAGCGCCGGCGCAAAGTCTTAGCGCGCGCCCTGCTGCGCGCGCAGATCATGACGTCATTTAATAGTGCAACGCCCTTTGTGCGCCCCAAACCGGAACTTCACTCGCGCCGGTCCATTGTGCGCCGGGCGTCCCGAGCGACTGTGAAGTGGAACGGTACACAGGCCAGCCGGGCCGGGGGGAGCGCTAATTAAAGGGCACTTACCCAGCAGTATAAAGGCCAGCCATTTTGCAGCATTCACTCTTGTGCAACGGTTTTTTGGACAGAGACCAAGGAGGAGAGTTTACTGGTTTGGACCAACACTTGGACAGGTATTTTTGGCTCAGGCCAGAGCTTACCAATTATCTTAGCCTTCATTCAGAGCTCAGTGTTTGCCAGCATATAATGGGGGCTGCATTGGGTGGTAACGCTGAATTTCAGCCTTATGCCAGAAGGGCTTACAGACGCCGTGAGAGAGTGGCAGCCCTGGCTAGATGCAGAGGGGGCAACAGGCGTCGCCAACTGAGGCCTTACCCACGCAGGGTATACCGCCAGCAGACCTCCTATCTGACCATGTCTGCCGCGATGTGTGTTAGGAGGCTGCGATTCTGAAGGGAGATGGTTGCAGACATCTGCCGGCTGCTTCAGAGAGATCTGCAGCCACAGCTGATGCGCAGGACGTCTCTGTCGGTGGCAGTGAAGGTGACGGTGGCTCTCAACTTCTATGCCTCCGGCTCCTTCCAATCCGCTACTGGGGACATCGCTAACATCTCCCAGTTCGCCGTGCATTGCTGCATCCGCCAGGTGACCGATGCCCTTTTCAGAAGGAGACATCAATTCATCTCCTTCCCCATGACCCTGGACAAGCAGCAGCAGCGTGCAGTGGGGTTTGCAAGAATAGCGGGCTTCCCCATGGTGCAGGGCGCCATTGACTGCACGCATGTGACTTTGCGGGCACCTCTTGAGCATGCCGAGGATTACCGCAACCGGAAGGGCTACCATTCCCTCAATGTACAGCTGGTGTGTGACCACAGGCAGCGCATCCTAGCTGTCAATGCCCGCTTTCCAGGCAGCAGCCACGATGCCTTTATCCTGCGACAGACAACTGTGGCTGACATGTTCCAGGCACAGCCTCCCCCAAGAGGATGGCTTATCGGGGACAAAGGCTATCCTTTGTGTACCTGGCTCATGACCCCGCTCCGCGCGCCCACGACCCCTGCTGAAGAGGCATACAACGAGAGCCATCAAGCGACGAGGAGCCTCATAGAACAAACAATCGGCGTGCTCAAGCAACGGTTCCGCTGTCTCGACCGCTCCGGGGGAGCCCTCCAGTATTCGCAGGATCGAGTCTCCCAATTCGTCATCGTTTGCTACATGCTGCACAACCTGGCTATCCGCAGGACTCAGGCACTGCCACCTCACGTTGGACCACCACCTCAGGAGGAGGAGCAGGAGGAGCATGAGGACGACGAGGACGAGGAGTACCAGCCCAGGAGGGACGCACAAGGTCCAAGGGCCGCCCGTCGTCGGCTTATTGAACGTCACTTCTAGGCCCCCTGTCAGGGAATGGCTTGTGCCAATGATAGAACATGATTGCAGCCGCTCCGCAAGCCCTCAGCCGGTTAAGGCAACAAACACTTCAAAGATCAAACATGGACAATGTGAATAAATAAAATGCTTTATTGTACAAACTCTGGGCCCTTCCCACATGAAAACCAAAAACAGAGGAAACCCCCAAAAAACACTCAAACACATTACTCGCTCCCACAACCTGGGGAGGATTAACAAAATAGGGCAACTAAAATGGCCGTCATTCTCGGCCTTCGTCCAAAACAAACATCACATCATCGGCCTTCAAAAAACAAACATCCAATTCTCGGCCTCAAGAAACAAACACAAATGGCCACACATTCGACTATTTGGCCCGCTAGGGCGATGCCTTGGCCATCTTTGGGTGGCCCCTGCCCGCCCTGCTGCTCCGCCTCAAAGTAAGGCCATTGCCTGCTGCAAGGCTGGGGGCAGGCTCCTGAGGGGCACATGTCGTGACGGCAGATGCCCTTGGGGGTCGGCCTATTCGAGGTCTGGGCGTCGAGCGGCCGGCTGTTGATTGCTGCAGCTGTGGCTGGCCAGCATCAGTCGCTACAGCAGCTCCTGGCAGCTCCACTGGGGGAGTGGCAGTGGCGGCTGGAGGAATGGCGGCAAGCTGGCGGATGGCAGGCGCTCGCTGGTCGCCTGAGACACTGGCACTCGCCCGGGCCAGCACTGCAGCATACGCACCAATCTGCCGAGGGACAGACCGATGTGCTGCTGCAGCGCGCCGGGTGCCCTGCGATGCCTGGCTGACACAGCGAGTGTGGCAGCAGTGAGTGCCCGTGTTGACCTGTTCACTGACCGCAGCAGAGCAGCCAGTGACTGGACGGCACCACTAATCACCTGGCCAGTCGCTGAAAGATCTGCCCGGTATTCCGCCCGACTGGTGGCCTCTAAGGGCCAGAACTCGGCCACACTCCGAGAGAGGGAATCGATGGACTCAGGCAACCATGCCACTGCCACCATGAGCTCCGTGTGCCGGCGCTCCGAGTCCGCGGACAAGTCTTCGAGGCGTTCCATCTCCTCGGCGAAAAGCATCTCCTGACTGGAGGCCGGACTCTCCCTCTGGGGAGAAGGCCGCCGAGCTGGCCGACCCTTCCTGCGTTGCTGGAGGCCGCTGGGCCCAGCAATTGGACTCCCCTCCGACGCATCCCCCCTCTGGGGAGAAGGCCGCCGAGCTTCCACCCCACTCCCGCCTTTCTGCAGCACGCAGGTCCCAGGAGCTCCCTTCCCCTTCGACACTTCCGCCACGCTGCCCTCCAGGGAAGACGTGTCCCCTACATTGGCCTGGGTGGCCGCGGCTGAGGGTTCCCCTGATGGGCCGCCTTCCTCTTGCTCCTCCTCCTGCTCCTCCTCGGAGGGTCTGTCACTGGCAAGTTGAGGGACCTCCTCTTGACCATCTGAAAGCAGGAAGGCACAAGAGTAGCTTTAGAGTGAGGAGAGGGCGTCAGTGCGGGATGCATGAGTGGTGGCATTCAGCGCATTGGTCGGACAGTGGCAAAGGATGTAGATCTGATGCGCAAGTGGGACGAGAGAGGTGCAAAAGGTGATGTCCTTACCATTGCTTCCCAGAACAGGGTCGGCATCTCCACATGCAACGGGCCCAATCAGCCGGCCACCCATGAGGCGCTCCACGCGATGTTGCAGGTCGGTGAGTGGCTGGATATGGGGTCGTCCTCCCCCGGTCGCAGTCCGGCTCTTGCGATTATTCGCCAGCTTGGCCTGCAAGAGAAAGGACGGCCTCTAAGTACAGTGTGTCGCCGTGATCTTGTGTGCACTGCCTCCCATGGTGGAATAGCCTGGCCAGTGTGTTGCCATGATCTGGTGTGCACTGCCTCCCATGGTGGAATAGCCTGGCCAGTGTGTCGCCATAATCTTGTGTGCACTGCCTCCCATGGTGGAATAGCTTGGCCAGTGTGTTCAGTGCAGAATGTGCAATTGATGCTCATGCCTGTGCCATAGCTGCTGGATGAAGGCTGGCCATTAGAGCTTTCAGGTCCCTTTGCCCATAATGTGAGGTGCACATGCAAGGATGAGGAGGTCATTGGAAAGGGTACTCACCCTGACAATGCGTGTGAGGTCATTTAACTTTTTGCGGCATTGGGCACCGGTCCTGGGGACGTCGCTGTTGGCTGACAGCTTGCTGGCGACATGCCTCCAGGCTCTCCTGTAGACGCGGACCGTCGCCTTCTTGCCATTGTCCGGGTACAAAACATGGCGCCTCTTCTCCACAGCAGCAAGCAGCACACTCAGATCACGCTCTGAGAAGCGCTGCGCACGTTCACGGGCCTTCTCCATGTCTTCAGGCGCTATTTGGGTCCAGCAGCAGTGTTCAGGCCTAGCTGGAGGGCTCCACTATCCAGGGCGTGGCAGCAGGCCAGTCGACCCTTCCCCCTTAAGAGCTGGCCGGCGCCAGGGTGTCTGCTGTCAGTCACGAGATGGCCACACCTGCGCTGCGCCCGGCCTCGGCGCTATCGAGCACCACCTCCGGCTTAGCGCCCAAAGAGAGGCGTCCAACAGCAGTTTTAGCGCTCGCCCGAACTAGTAGGGCGAAGCTAATGAATATCGGAGAAGTGGCCTACATTTGGCGGCGGCCGCAAACTTTAGCGGACGCCCCACTTTAGCGCCCCAAAAGTGGCGTCAATTAATTTCTAGGCCTAACTCTCTTATTCAATTTGGCTTGTATAGTAGTGTGGTAAACCACTGTCATACCTGTCTGTGTCTGTATGTGTATTCCACTAGGTACAGGTCTGGACATGCCTCGGCTGACTCCTCCCACTATTCCAGGTATATAAGTGACTACCTCCCAGTCCCTTAGTATTCTGGACGGGTCGACCACTCGAGACAAGACCTTCATTCTTTAGTTAATAAAAGCCTGATTGTTACTCGCTCAACTTCAGTCTTTTGAGTAATTGATGGCGCATCAATTTTATTAACTAAATTTTTTATAATGGAGTAGATCCTCACACCAGCATGCCTGGACCTGGACAGTCGGGAAGCGGACGCTTCCACCAAGTTTGCTCACTGGCTCACGTGCTTCGAGACATTCCTGACTGCCTCCACTGCGGTCGAAACGGATGCGGACAAACTGTCTGTCCTGATCTCCAAGGTGAACCACCGAGTGTACTCAGTCATCCGGGACGCGACCTCGTACACAGCCGCCCTCCAGCTCCTCAAGACCCAGTACACGCGCCCTGTGAACGAAGTATATGCTAGGCACCTTCTGGGGAGTCGCAAGCAACAACCTGGGGAATCGACTGAGGAATACCTCCAAGCACTGTCCGTGCTTGGCCGGGCCTGTGGGTGTAAGGCGGTAACGCCCACTAAGTACACGGAGGAACTGATCCGGGATGCCTTCGTAGCGGGCCACAGGTCCAACTACACCCGACAGCGACTGCTGGAGCAGAGTGACCTCACCCTCGACAAAGCCTCCGACATCGCACTAACGCTGGACGCAGCCTTCCGGGGCATGGATGCCTACTCCTCTGCACCGTGGACGCCGCGGGGAACGACAACCTGGGACACGGTAGGACAGCCCCATAGCACCGTGCCACCCCAGCCACAGCCCAACAACGGCCCAACTACCGCAGCAGTGTCCCAAAGCCAGACAGCAGTATCCCAAGGCCAGAAATGCTACTTCTGTGGCCAGGCCAAACACCCCAGAGCGCGCTGCCCGGCGAAGAATGCAACCTGCTCGGGCTGCGGGAAAAAGGGACACTACACCAGCGTCTGCAAGGCCAAAGCCACCCCGAACGCCAGCAGCGCCGCGTGTGGGCCGTGCGAGCCGCCATCTTGGGCCTCCCCAGCCATGTGCGAACCACCGCAGCAGCAGCCATCTTGGACGACTCCAGCCACATGGGAATCATGGGCGCCGCCATCTTGGACACCAGCCGGGATGCAGCAGACCGCCAACCCCCCCCCATCTGATACTCGCAGCGACACACCGACCCCTACGCTGGCCTCTGTGACGCTGGACCAAACGAGACCGCACCAGCTAGCTCGGTCCAAAATGGACGTTAAGGTAAACGGCCATGCAATAAACTGCCTTTTTGACTCCGGGAGCACAGAGAGCTTCATCCACCCCGACACGGTGCGGCATTGCTCTCTCCCAGTCCTGCCTGCGCACCAGCGGATTTCTATGGCCTCCGAGTCCCAGTCAGCGGACATTGGCGGCTACTGCGTGGTGACACTAGTAGTAGACGGGACTGTGTTCAATAATTTTAAACTCCTGGTCCTGCCCGACCTCTGCGCTGCCGTTCTACTGGGGTTGGATTTCCAGTGCCACCTCAAAAGCGTTACGATGGCGTACGGTGGCCCCCTCCCCCCACTCACAGTCCGCAGCCAGCAGCCTCCAAATTGCCCGCCGCGCACTAGATGCAACCTCTCCACACTCAGAGTCCCACCCCCCCCACTGTTTGCTAACCTCACCCCCGACTGTAAGCCCATCGCCACAAAGAGCAGGCGATACAGTGCCGGGGACAGGGTTTTCATCAAAACCGAAGTGGAACGGCTCCTGAAGGAGGGGATTATTGAGGGCAGCTCCAGCCCCTGGCGAGCCCAGGTTGTGGTCGTTAAGACCGGCGAGAAACAACGCCTGGTCATCGACTACAGCCAAACAATAAACCGCTACACCCTGCTGGACGCCTACCCACTCCCCCGCATAGCTGACATGGTCAACCAGATCGCGCAGTACCGCGTCTTTTCGACCATTGACCTGAAATCAGCGTACCACCAGCTCCCCATCAGCCCTGAAGACCGCCAGTATACTGCTTTTGAGGCAAACGGCCGCCTCTATCACTTCCTTAGGGTTCCCTTCGGCGTTACCAACGGGGTCTCCGTCTTCCAAAGGGAGATGGACCGGATGGTCGATCAAAACGAGCTGCAGGCCACTTTCCCTTACCTAGATAATGTGACCATCTGCGGCCATGACTTGCAGGACCATGACGCAAACCTCGAGAAATTCCTCCGCACCGCCCAACTCCTGAACCTGACATATAACAAGGAGAAGTGCATATTCCGCACAGACCGCCTCGCCATCCTTGGCTGTGTTGTAGAACACGGGGTCATCGGTCCCGACCCGGACCGGATGCGTCCCCTTATGGAACTCCCACTGCCCCACTGCCTAAAAGCTCTGAAGAGGTGCCTAGGGTTTTTTTCCTACTACTGTCATACCTGTCTGTGTCTGTATGTGTATTCCACTAGGTACAGGTCTGGACATGCCTCGGCTGACTCCTCCCACTATTCCAGGTATATAAGTGACTACCTCCCAGTCCCTTAGTATTCTGGACGGGTCGACCACTCGAGACAAGACCTTCATTCTTTAGTTAATAAAAGCCTGATTGTTACTCGCTCAACTTCAGTCTTTTGAGTAATTGATGGCGCATCAAGTAGTAATATTACATCCAGTATCTTTTTTATCCTCATATTGTACCTGTACTGTCAAATTTAGAGTATATGGGGAGATCAAGACCGGGGTACAGGTAGAATGCAATCTTTGCAAATGGTCCATAGGACTTTCTATCTGTTTCGTTTTCTTTGCAAAGAATGTTTCCCCATACCAGTGGGGTCTTCCTTCTATAAGAGTTGCATTCACGCATCCGTACGCCTGACCGTCTTTCAAATATATCGGTTGTTCCATGTCTCCGGTTCTTGTGTCATTTTTATACCATTTCCATAATTTAGTATAATTGTTTAGTATGTCAGCGTCATTCTCTATCCTACAACTTATGTTCACTCCTTTTTCCCATTTTATACTTAGAGTTATATTCGATCCTTGGCTAAATACTATTTTACCCATCCCAGATTTCATTTCGAACATCCCACAGGCTTCGCAATTAATCGTCCAATTAGCAATTACACAAATGGTGCCATTGTTACAAGTGTAAGTTCCCTGCAATTGGTTACTGTCTCTCCTCTTCCATCCTAACTGGCCCGCCCATTCTGTTTTTTCAGTAGGCAGGATGGTCCAGGCGGCTGTCCTTATTGCACATAGGCCGATTATTATCATCTGGTTTAACATATTTCCTGATTTATCCTAGAAATCTTTAAATTTTCCTAATTATTGTTATACAGCATTAAATATAAACATATATAGCAATCCGAAAGTAATCAGTCCTTCCATGGAGTGCCAAATTATGGTGGGCACGGATCTTTTCCCGTTTCTGAAGTGGTGTCTGGTGCAGTATGTTTATACTCCACCTCCGGTGTTTCCTCCGGATGATGCAACTTGCACCTTGTAGCGTGTACCCAATCAGGTTTTTCTTTCAATTTGAGAGCTGTTTGAGTTGTAAGCAGCACCAAATATGGTCCTTTCCACCTAGGAGAAAAAGATTCTTTATTTAGCGCTTTCACATAAACTTGATCTCCGGGTTTAAAGGGGTGCATGTTTCCCTCTGTGGGACGCGTCTGGGCCTGTCTCACTTTCTCATGTATTCTTCCTGCTGTTTCACACATGGCCTGAGCATATTTTAATGATTTTTCATCATTCCAAATTAATGCCACCTTCTCTGGAGTCATGGGTGGGCGTGTGCCTGTTGTCATAGGCCGGCCCATCAAGATCTCATGTGGTGTCAGACCTGTGTTTCTATTTTTCTGATTTCTCAGGGCATACATTACTACTGGCACGGCATCCGACCATTGCAACCCATTTTGCTGGCATACTTTGGTTAGGGCGGCCTTGATTTCCCCATTCACTCTTTCCACTATTCCTGAGGATTGTGGCTGGTAAGGTATGTGCAATTTCCATTGAAATCCAAGGGCTTCAGTTAAGTTTTTTATCAGTTTGCTGGTGAAATGAGTTCCTCTGTCACTGTTTATTCCCATAGGTATTCCAAATCTAGGTATTATTTCTTTTAGCAGAATGCTTACCACTGTTCTGGCATCATCCCTCCTAGTGGGGTATGCCTCTACCCATCTGGAGAACATATCTACTATTACCAGTATGTACATAAATCCTTTTACTGCGGGCATATGTACAAAATCTATCTGTAGATTCTCAAAGGGCAGCTCTGGTTGGGGTAGGTGATCAAAATTTGCGGGCGATTTCCCTCTATTGTTCTGCTGACATACTAAACACGTTCTGGCAACTTTTTCAATTGTTACCGTTATTCCTGGTGCATACCATTGTTGGGACAATGCATGTGCCATCCCTCCTTTGCCCATGTGAGCCTGTCCATGTGCCAGGCGAGACAGGGGCAAAAACAAGCTTCGTGGGCAAACCACTCGGCCATCAGGATGCATCCATATATCATGATCTTGATAGCAACCTGCCTTACTCCAAGTACGTTTTTCTTGGACTGTTGCCTGACTTTGGGCCTGTCGTAGTAGATCAGCATCAATGCTACTAGGAAGTTCTGGTGGAAAGTTACTAACGGTATTTTTGGCGGCTTGAAGCTGTGGGGCCTGCCTCAGTGCGACCTCTTTAGCCACACTATCAGCAAACCTATTTCCACATGAGACTTCATCACCTGCCATGGTGTGGGCCTCACATTTTAGTACTGCAATTTTACTTGGCAACTGAATAGCCTCCAACAAATTTAACACCATTTGCGCATGCTTAATAGATTTTCCTGAGGATGTAATAAAACCTCTGTTTTTCCATAATTGTCCAAAATCATGCACTACCCCAAATGCATAATGGGAGTCAGTATAGATATTGACACTTTGATCTTTAGCCAAAATACAGGCTCTGGTTAATGCATATAGTTCAGCTGCTTGTGCAGATGTGCCAGGTGGCAACGCATAAGCTTCCAATAATTCATGAGGAGTCACCACCGCATAACCTGCTAATAGTTGATCATCACTGGGTCGATGCGAAGAACCATCCGTGAAGAGGATCAAGTCAGGATTATCAATAGGATCACTTAGCAAATCTGGCCTGGGTGTAGTGGTGGCTTCAACAGTTAACAAGCAGTCGTGTTCTGGTTCACCTGGATGTTCTGTTTGTATTGGCACAAAGGTCGCCGGGTTGACAGCTGGTGATCGCTGGTAGGTATAATTAGAGTGTGACAAGAGGATTATCTCATACCCAGCCCTTCTTGCCGCCGTAAAGTGCTGAGTAGCTGCCGAATTTAATAATAGCAGCACTGCGTGGGGAACAATTACCACACAAGGGTGATCAAGCACAATAGGGATGGATTTTTCCACTATTGTGGCGGTTGCAGCAACGGCTCGTAAGCAGGCTGGCATGCCTCTCACTACGGCTGGTAAGGCTACAGAGTAATATGCTACAGGCCTTTTTCCTCCCCCATGTTCTTGTGCCAATACTCCTGTTGCAAAGCCTTCTCTTTCATTGACGTATAACTGAAAAGGCTTATTATACTTAGGTAGTCCTAACGCGGGAGCACTGACCATAGCTTTTTTAAGATCACTGAATGCCTTATCTCATTCTGGCGTCCATTCAACTATGGGGGGCTCTGTCTGCAGCGTAGCTGATCGTAAGACCACATCCATTTCTCTGTAGTCATATATCCATTGTCTACAATAACCCACCATTCCCAGAAACGACAAAATGTCCTTGTTTGTTCGCGGGATCAGCACTTTATCCACTGCTCTTATTCTTTCCAGTCCCAATCTTCGCTGTCCATACTCCAACTGAAAACCCAAATACTGGACGGATGTTTGGCAAAACTGCAACTTCTCGGAGGACACCCTGTGTCCCCTGCTAGCCAGATGCTGGAGCAATTTTATAGTATCTTCTTGGCAGTCTGGCCCCATTCGGGAGGCAACCAAAAGGTCATCTGCGTATTGGATTAAGGTGGACTGATCCGATAACTGACATTCCTCCAAGCCATTTTTAACCGCTGCCGCATACACCACAGGACTTTCAGTATACCCCTGGGGCAACCTGGTCCAGGTATATTGCTGATTTTTATGGTGAACCAACATTCCCAGGCCTTTATCTCCAAAGAATAAATAAGGTGAAATCTGCAGCAATTCTGGCTGGTTTAGGTATGAGCAAACCAATTCTTGATAATTGGGTGTTTCTTTATGCGTGTACCATGCCGTACAATGGGTCCCTTTCTTTTCTCTACTGGTTTCAATTAGATATTGTAAATACTGCCCCTGAGGATCTTCCAATTCCTGCAAGGCTTGGTATACATTTTTTACCAATTGGCCATAAGGATTGCTATTCAGCTGCCAGCAGTACAAAATGGGGGCTCCTTCTACTTGCTTTTCCTCTATCATTAAATTCATTAGCTGATGAGTTTGTATTTGAGGCAGTTCCATGAACATGCCGTCTCGAGTGCAGTATATAACTGCTCCCAATTTACATAAAGCCTGTCTTCCCAACATAGGGAGAGGGGCGGTCTGAGAAATTATGAGGGTGTCTGTGACGGATTGCCTGTGCACTTGAATTTCGGTAGGTTTGGAGAGGGGTTCTAACATAGGGATACCGGCTACTCCCATGCTTACAACGTTAAATTGACTGGCGGGTATACCCACGGAGGGGGGTACAGAGGACATTGTTGCACCGGTATCGACCAAAAGGTCCAAATGGCTATTTCCTATCCATATTTACCAGAGCAGTAACTACGTCCGCCCATGACTGAGTCTGCCAATTTAGATTAATCATTTTAAAGGCTTGAGCTTGAAAGGGTAACATGCAGTTTAGCAGTGTTTGTACTGCCAAAGGTCCATTGTCTGCTAACGGAACTCCCGCATGTTCCTCCCACTTGCTTTTAAATCGAGCTACAAAATCAGGAATTGTCTCCTCCTTTCTTTGCAGACATCGAGTAACTTCTCCTATGTCACTATGCTTCTTGACTCCTCTCATTATAGCCTCTTTACCTCTATGTTCTAACCAGTGAGCAAAAGACTCATTTCCCTGGTCCAGTTGTACATCATCTTGTCGCCAATCTCCATTTTCTCCCGGGGGAACAGCAAATCCGTCCCTTAGGGTCGACCATGAGGACCCATATGCACATTTTAGCAGCATTAGCACATCCCCAGGAAGGGGGCTGTAAATGGTACATATTTGTTCTAGCCAATTATGAAAGGCAGTGGGCTTCTTTAAGGGGTCTGGTGCCTCGGCTATCATAGCTCTAGCTTCCGCTGGGGACCATGGTTTTAACACTGCCACCTCTCCTATCATGACTCGAGGAAGTTGATGGGTAGTAGTGTCAGGTTGTGTTTGTGACCTAGTTGTAGGTCCGTTACGTGAGGGTATGTCCTGTACATTACTACCAGGCAGTGCAGCAGCTCCTGCTCCGAGTGCCTCTGCTGGAGGAGGAGGTTCAATTACGGGTTCATCTGCGGGTGGGGGTGGAGCTCCAGGCTGTGCCCCTGGTAGGGGTACAACTGGCTGTGGTGCCGCTAGACCTGCTGGATTGTATGGAGGCGGCGCCGGAAATCGTGCCGGTTGCTGTCTTAGAGCAGCCGCTATCATTAGTAAATTATTTAACTCTTCCCCCATCTCAACCGGATCGCCCGCTGGGGTTCGGGGATACATTCCCACAACAGGAGCCTTAGGCAGCACCTCTTCCTTTTTCTGACTAGCCTCTGCCTCTTCCTGTTTCCCCTTCTTCTTTGGGGGTTGGTGTCTTTTTGCTACTTCCATCCACCTAGCAAAGCACCATAACATATAGGGGGTATCCCACTCAGGATCCCCTCCTTCATTTCTAGTAATTTCTTCCCATTCTTTTATTAAAGGTATTTTAAAACTTCCCCCATAAGGCCAATCTCCACCCGACCAGCCATACAGATCACTACTAAAAGTTACCGCATACCGATCGTCTCCTGTTTCTTTTATTACAGTATCGGTTGGCGATCCCGGTGGAACGATGGGATCTCCTACCTTTTTTCAATGTTGCACGAGCTTTATTATTCTGTCATTCGTTCTTTTACATATCTTGATTTTACCATTTGCAGCCTCCTGTTCTACCTTGCCTCGGGCTCCTTTCTTGGCAGGCTCGGACGAATCCGCTCGACTGCCGTTATTTCCCATCTTCTCCTTACTCCTGTAACTTAGTTTTAAACTTACTGGTTATACAACCGCGGGTTATTTTATATACACAAAATACAATGAGCGCTCACCGGTTTTTCCATCCGCGAATCTCGAAGTCAACCCTTTATTTTCTTTGTAGCTACTTAATTCGGTGCCATAGTCTTTTCTCTCTTCTCAGCAGCCTTGCCTCAGCCTGATGGGCTTCTTGGCTCAGCATGAGTCACCGGCCGGATAACTAGACATCCGCGCGCCGTCCCCCTTTCAGCTGGGACGCACTAGGTGCTCTCCCCCTTTCAGCTGGGAGGCACCGGGCACTTTCCTTTTATTTTTAGGAGAGTCCCTTTTTAAATTCCCTTTGTCTAATTGGAGCCTAAGTGGGCCAAGTGATATACAAGGTCGACGCTATACCCAACTTAGACCTTCTTAGTTCTTTTGGATCCCGTTGTTAGGGATCCTGCCGACTACGCCAAATTCTGTCGAGGAAATTAATTATCAGACGGAGACTTCGAGGTTCGCTTTAGGAATTTATTACGTGATATCATGGAGAGTCTGCAGCAGTCCCTACTGCCCACCAGCACTCTAAATTACTAATGTACAGCACTCATAGTTATACAGCAAGGTAAACAACTTCATGTGATTAGCTTACATTACATTTCAACATATGGTTTCATAGGTTCCATTGTTCTCAAGAAACAGATTAACATGTTCACATTTTATCACCAGATGTCCTAAGCCAAAAGGTCAGCTTGACTTCATTATGGCAGTCAGCAGTTCTTTTAGTTTTAACTAGTTTAGTGTCCTTTGTTCAATTAGTAAAGTGGTCAAGTATCCCAGCATGCCTTAATGTTTAATACGTTTTCTCCCACAATTCCCCATGAGTCCAAAAATCTATCTATCTCAGCCTTGAATATACTCAATGATTCAGCATCCATAGCTCTTTGGGGTAGAGAATTCCAAAGATTCATAACCCTCTGAATGGAGAAATTCCTCCTCATCGCAGTCTTAAATGGCCTATCCCTTATCCTGAGACTATGCCCCCTTGTTTTAGACTCTCCAGCCAGGGGAAACAACCTCTCAGCATTTACCCTGTCAATCCCCCTCAGAATCTTATGGGCTAAAAATTGAGTAGCACCCCAACTGGGGTGTTAACTTCGCCGGGGCGCTAAAAGTAGTGCCCCAGAAAAGTTAGCATCCCCGCGCTGGAAATTGAGTGGTTATGCCCCAAGAGGGAAGCGGGGTGCTACTGGAATCACCACGCATCCCTCTTGGGGCGCTGTGAGTCAATATTGCGGTGTTATGTGCCGCTGTGGCATGTCATGCCGCGGTATTGCAGGCCTTCCTCCCCTTCTTAAAGGGGAGGGGCCTTGTGCAGCTCGACCTGGGGCCCAGCTGGGCCCCCGGGGATCGGGAGTGCAGGCAAAAGAGCCCGGCACTCAAGAGAAGTGCCGGGCTCTTGGAGCGCAGCCAGCACTCCACGGGGGGGGGGCATTTAAGGAAGTCTGGGACGGGTGCGCAGGCAGGTGCTGGCAGGTGGCCAGCAACAAAAATGGCCGCCCCGCACCTCGCCTTTAAATTGCGCCTCCCCGGCCGCAGGTACACCCCCCTGACCCCGTCGGACATAGCGTCTGGTGGTAAGTCAGGGGGCACTCCCGAAGATCGTGGCCGCGGCGTGAGCGGGGTGCTGCGCATGCCAATGACGTCATCGCCAGCGGCGCAGCGCCGCAGGGCGCTACTGGATAGCGCCACCACTAACCACCCACTGAATTTTGCGGGAGGCGTGGGCAGTGCTGTGCCTGGGCGCTATTTGGTTTGCGTCCCGTTAGCGCCCTCTTAAGGCACTAACGGGAGGCGCAACCAACTGAATTTTCCCCCCTATATGTTTCAATCTGATGACTTCTCATTCTGCTAAACTCCAGAGAGTATTGGCCCAATCTACTCAATCTCTCCTCATAGGACAAGCCTCTCATCCCAGGAATCAATTCAGTGAACCTTTGTTGCACCGCCTCGCAGGCAAGTATATCATTTCTCAGATAAGATGACCAAACTGTGCAGAATACTCCAGGTGTGGTCTCACCAAAACCCTGTACAATTGTAGCAAGACTTTCTTACTCTTGTACTGCAACCCCCTTGCAATAAAGGCCAACATGACATTTGCCTTCCTAATTGCTTGCTGTACCTGCATGCTCACTGATGTAAGAAAAAGGAGACTTACCATCAAGTAACTTTAAAGTAAGCTTTAAGTAACTTATAAACACACTATATACAAGAGAGGTCTTTACCATGCCTCTGGTAGAAGCCTCTTACAATACTGAACAGACCAGTATTTATACCAGTCCAACAGGAAGTGACATATGACAGGAAGTGAGGTATGTACACAGTTCATAGTTCACAGTTCATAGTTCACAGGAAGTGATGACATAACTTCCCGGAAGTTAGCATTTTTATCACATTCTTCCCTCCTGCAGGATTAGGAGGCTGTGGTCTACCTTTTGGTCCGCAGCCGCCGAACAAGGAAGAGTCGCACCCGTTTGGATTCCCGTTGTAGAGGGTCGCTGGTCCGCTTACATGCGGTTGGCCATTGGTCAGAGCCTGTGTGGCCTGGATTGCCCTGTGAAGGGTCGGGGAGATCATGGCTTCGAGTACGAGCCCCAATAGGTTCAAAGTCGGACTGCCTCTGTTCAGAGGGAGGTGCAGAGCTGGTCAGTGGCGGATCAGTACTTTCATGCGCGGTACTGGGAGGGTCGCAACCTTGAGCACGGGGTTCTACCGGCACCAAGCTAGTTGGTGTCCGATCAGGATCCTGGAGAGGGGTACCCGATAGGTCCCAAGAGTTTCCTGGTGAAATGCCATCACCCGATGTCCCACTAGGTCCTGGTGGGCAGGGAGCCAGATCCCGTAATGATACGGTAGATTCTCGGCCGTCGGAATATCGTATGTTTGCATAGGTGGGGTTGGCATCGGTTAGTTCAACCTCGTCTACGAGAGGGTCATTTTTAGACGTCCGAACGTATCTTCGGAGTAATACAGGTCCAGGAGTAGTTAGCCATGACGGGAGTGATGTCCCATGAGATGAGCGACGCTGGAATCCAAAGAACCGCTCATGAGGTGTAGTATTTGTGGCTGTAGAAAGCAGAGACCGTATAGAGTGCAATGCATCTGGAAGCACTGTTTCCCATTGCTGGTCTGGTAGGCCCCGAGATCTTAAAGCGAGACGTACGGAATTCCAGATGATACCGTTATACCTCTCTACCTGCCCATTTCCGATGGGATGGTATGGTGTTGTTTTGCTTGTAGCAATTCCCCGTTCTGAGAGGTAGTCCTTGAGTTCCCTTGACATAAAGGATGGACCCCGATCTGAGTGAATATAAGCCGGCATGCCACAGAGAGAAAATACCTGCTCAAGGCAGCAGATTACTGTGGACGCCAGCATATTGGAGCAGGGGAAGGCAAACGGAAAACGTGAATATTCGTCGATCATGGTGAGCAAATATGTGTTCCGAGTTGAAGAGGGCACTGGGCCCTTAAAATCGATGCTAAGTCGTTGCATCGGTTGGGTTGCATGTATGAGTATACCAGCTGAGGGGCGGAAGAACTGAGGTTTTAATTCCGCACAAAGCCGGCATTCGGAGCATATTTTCTTTACATCTCCAGTGGAAAAAGGGAGATTCCGTGATCGTACGAAATGTAGCATGCGCGTAACGCCAGGATGACACAAACCATTGTGGACATCCATGAGAGTGGAGGATGACATAGTGGAGCAGAATGCCCGTGTGAGGGTGTCCGGGGCCACATTCTCCTTGCCAGGCCGATAGAGAATGGTATAACCAAAAGAGGCCAGTTCCATCCTCCAAAGTTGTATTTTATTATTCTTAATTTTGGTTCGTTTTCGATTATCGAGCATGAAGGCGACTGATCGTTGGTCCGTGATCAATGTAAAGTGCTGGCGAGCTAGAAAATGGTTCCACTTCCGTACTGCCTCTATGATGGCTGTGGCTTCTTTCTCAACCGGAGGATAATGTAGCTCGGCACCTTGTAAGGTCCTGGACATAAATGCTACAGGACGACCTTCCTGATTCAGAGTAGCCGAGATCGCCACCTCCGAGGCATCACATTCAACCACGAAAGGGAGATTCTCATCGATGGAGTGAAGAGCCGCTTTCTCCAACTGTTTTTTGAGAAGGTTAAAGGCTGCAACAGCCGCTGTTCCCAGTGGAAATGATCTAGCATGCAGCAAGGGTTGGATTTTGTCCGAAAAATGAGGAATCCATTTAGCGTAGTATGCAAACAGACCGAGAGCCCGACGTAAAGAAGCCGGATTCTTAGGTGACGGGAGCTCTTGGAGCGGGCGAAGTCTTTCTGGGTCTGGCTTAATGATACCATTGCCTACGCAGTAGCCAAGGATGTTGATGGTCGGTTGCGACTCAACAGATTTGGATTCATTCAGGGTCAAATTACGGCGATGGAGGGCATCCCGAAATTTTTGGAGGTTGGAGTCGTGTTCCTGTTGATCGTGACCTGCAATGGTAATGTTATCAAGATAGGGAAAAGTGTCCCTTAGGTTTTCCTGCTTAACCAGGCCATCCATTGCCCGTTGAAAGACAGCCACTCCATTAGTAACCCCGAATGGGAGGCGACGAAATTGGTACAGCCGTCCATTAGCCTCAAAGGCTGTGTACTGCTTATCTGAGACCTTCAAGGGTAACTGATGATAGGCACTTTTTAAATCGTAAGTTGAGAACACTTTGTATTCGGCCAGTTTATTAACCATATCATCAATGCGTGGCAGTGGGTAGGCGTCCAAGTCGGTATATTGATTGATGGTTTGCGAATAATCGATGCATAGTCGCTGTTTGTGAGGTTTTAGAGGGTTCTTGACAATGACGACTTGAGCCCGCCAGGGCGACGAACATGGTTCAATGATATCCTCTGCTAGAAGTCGAGAGATTTCAGCCGCAATAAAAGATTGGTCTTCCTGATTAAAGCGCCGCGATTTCGTTATTATCGGTTGGCATTGAGGCGGAATACTGGCAAATAATGAGGGTTCATCAAGTGAAGCTGCTGATAATGCACAAAAAGGTAATTTAGATGGTATATTAGAAATAGTAAGTCCGGGTTTGGATCCACCAAACTCAATGGTGAGTTTCTTATGCTGTTTTTGGAAGTCCAGCCCTAAGAGGAGATCACTACATAAGTCTTTGAGCACCGAAAGTCGGGTGGAGGGATACATACGACCATGAAGTGTCATATCAACAACACAAAAGCCGGAGATTCTGGTATTAAGTGATGACTGGGCCATCGCAATTGCCTGGTCCGATGGGAAGACATGTAGTTTCAATTTCGCAACAATCTGTTCCTTAATGAAACTATCAGTACTTCCTGAGTCAATTAAGGCATCTAAGGTATGCCCTTTAATTGAAATTTTTGTGGCTGCCTGAGACAGGTTCTGTGGGCAAGCAGCTGTAATTGGTGTCGTTGCACAGAGAGTGGCTAAAACTCTCGGTGTGCTTCTTCGGGAGAGAGCTCGAGAGGAAGCTTGATAGGTCCTAGCTGGAGCATCTTGATAGGCCCTAATTGGGGCAGTTCGGTAGGTCTTAGCTGGATTGGCCCTCGTAGAGGCCCTTGATAGGCAAACTTTAGCAAAGTGTCCTTTTTTCCCGCAATAACTGCAGATTGCATTGCGAGCAGGGCAGGTTTTCCTAGGGTGAAAAGCATCTCCACAAAAGAAGCATTCCTTCCTAGATTGCCAAGAGGCTGCTAAAGTGGGGTCGTCCTCCTCTTCTTCATCAGAATTATCAGAATTAGATTCCCCCATGATAGGGTTCACCTGAGACCGCTTGAATTGTCTGGTTGCAGCTACAGCAGCAGATCGAGATCTGGGCAGCTGATAGAGGTCTGCATTTCTCTTTGCCAAATCCAGTGAACAAGCTAGGTCAAAAGCTTTTTGTAGCTCAAGTGTTTTACTTTCTAGTAGACGCTGGCGTATAAATGGAGAGGCAATCCCGCAGATGAAAGCATCACGAATCATTTCTTGGCGGTACAGCTCAGCTGAGGCTGCCTGAAAGTTACAATCTACGCTGAGCCTGCGAAGTTCTTGCAGGAATTCGTCAATTGATTCCCCTGGCCCTTGTCGGGCTGTGGCCAGTAGATGTCTAGCATAGACCTCATTTGGGGTCTTCGCATACAGTTTCTTAAGTGCCCGAATCACCTCTTCGTAATTATCCCAGTCATCAACATATTCGAACACTTTTGGGGTCACATAATTGACAAGTATCTTCAATTTAGCAGGAGCATCCACTTTACATTCATCCAGAAAATTCTCAAAAGTACGATACCAATGCTTCCATACCCTGCCAGCTGCTGGTGTATTCGGGTCCAAGTCCAGACGAATAGGTCTAAGGATTTTCTCCATGATGGGTGGTTCCCTGGATCCTTAACTTCCGAGTTTGTCTGAAGGTCTAGTATTTGTCAGTGTAAATACTAAGTTACTTAAATTGATGTAAGAAAAAGGAGACTTACCATCAAGTAACTTTAAAGTAAGCTTTAAGTAACTTATAAACACACTATATACAAGAGAGGTCTTTACCATGCCTCTGGTAGAAGCCTCTTACAATACTGAACAGACCAGTATTTATACCAGTCCAACAGGAAGTGACATATGACAGGAAGTGAGGTATGTACACAGTTCATAGTTCACAGTTCATAGTTCACAGGAAGTGATGACATAACTTCCCGGAAGTTAGCATTTTTATCACACTCACTCTGTGTTTCTTTTACTAGGACATCAAAATCTCTCTGAACACCAACATTTAATAGTTTCTCACCATTTAAAATATATTCTGTTTTTCTATTCTTCCTACCAATGTGAATAACCTCACATTTCCCCACATTATACTCCATCTGCCACCTTATTGCCCACTCACTTAACCTGTCTATATCCCTTTGCAGGTTCTTTGTGTCCTCCTGACAGCTTACTTTCCCACCTATCTTTGTATCATCAGCAAACTTTAATGGGTACATTACACTCGGTCCCTTCATATAAGTCATTAATATAAATTGTAAATAGCTGAGGCCCAAGCACTGGTCCTTGCAGCACTCTACTAGTTACAGCCTGCCAACCTGAAAATGACTCGTTTATCCCTACTCTCTGTGTTCTGTCCATTAACCAATCCTTTATCCATGCTAATATATTACCCCAACCCCATGAGTCCTTATCTTGCATAACAACCTTTTATATGACACCTTATTGAATGCCTTTTGTAAATCCAAATATACTGCATCCACTGTTTCCCTTTATCTACCCTGTAAAGGGCAGAGAGTGGGAAGAATTTCTGAAGTGTGTTCAGGAGAACTTTCTTGATCAGTATAATTCCGGCCCAACGAGGAAGAAGGCATTGCTGGATCTGGTTCTGGGGAATGAGGTGGGTCAAGTGGAGCAAGTGTCAGTAGGGGAACATTTAGGGAGCAGTGATCATAGTATCATAAGGTTTAGATTAGCTATGGAAAAGGACAGGAAGCAATCTAGAGTAAAAATACTTAATTGGAGGAAGGCAAATTTCAGTGGGTTGAGAACAGATCTGGCCTGGGTAAATCGGAATCAAAGATTGGCAGGCAAAACTGTAATCCAACAATGGGCTGCCTTTAAAGAAGAGATGGTTCGGTTACAATCGAGGTACATTCCCACGAAGGGGGAAAGGCTCTGAAATTCACTCTCGCCCCCTGATTGAGCATCTGCCGTTAGCAATGAGAGGTAGAGGAGGTGGAATGCAGTCGGATGAGCGCTGGAGGAGTGCTATCTAAAGGCATCAACTTCTGGTTTTTTTTGTCAGCAAAGAATGCTGCCGTGTCAGTTTGACAAAAGCAAACAGTTTTGAGCGACTTGAGCATTCTCAACTTGAAGGAGTATTCTGACTGAGAAAAAATTATCACTTTCATTTGGGTTACATTTGATAGTGCAACATTTCCATCATTTAATGGGGGCTGTACTGGCACTGGACCTCGCCCTCCAGCGCCACTGTCGGAGGCAGCGGAGGCAAAGAGAGAGATTGCAAAATGTGGTCAGAGGGGGAGGGCCAACAGGACTTTCAAAAGGAGGCCTTACCCTCCCAGGGTATTCCGGCAGCATTTCTCCTACATCAATCTCGCTGAGGAGCAGTGCCTTAGAAAGCTCTGCTTCACCAAGGACATGGTCACAGAGCTCTGCCACCCCCTGCAACCAGACCTCGAGCCTCGCATTAGGAGCACCACGTCTCTCCCAGTGGCAGTCAAGGTCACCGTCGCCCTCAATTTCTATGCCAGCGGATCCTTCCAGTGTGCAACAGGAGACATAGCTAACATATCGCAGTTCGTCGTTCATTGTTGCATCCGGGAGGTCACTGAGGCTCTCTACAACAGGAGAAGGGGGTACATTTCCTTCCCCATGACCAGGGAGAAGCAGCACAAGCATGCATGTGGCTTTGCCAGGAAAGCAGGCTTCCCCATGGTGCAGGGCGCCATTGACTGCACCCACGTCGCTTTGCGGGCAACTCATAACAATCCTGAGGTATTCCATAACCGCAAAGGCTACCACTCACTTAAAGTGCAGTTCGTGTGCGACCACACACAATGAATCCTCACCGTCAATGCCCACTATCCTGGCAGCAGCCACGATGCCTTCATCCTGCGTCAGACTCTGCCAGCACTCTTCCAGCCACCACATCAAGCTAGCGGATAGCTGCTGGGAGACAAGGGCTATCTGCTATCCACCTGGCTCATGACTCTCCTCCGCAACCCCAGCACTTGTGCCCAGCACTCATACAATGAGAGACATGCTGCCACCAGGAACATAATTGAGCAGACCATCGAAGTGCTCAAGCAACGGTTCCGTTGTCTTGACCGTTTGGGAGGAGCCCTCCAGTACTTGGCTGAGCGGGTGTCCCTTTTCGTCATCGTCTGCTGCATGCTGCACAACTTGGTCATCATGAGGGACCAGCCATTGCACCAAGCATAACTCCAACACCCCAGGACGAGGACGAGGATGAACAGGAGCACAAACAGAAGCGACGGAGGATCCAACCACTCCATCGGTCTTGTGGAAGGGCGGTCCGTGACTGCCTCATCAGACTGCGATTCCAATGAATTCGAGGCCACTTCCCGGTTGCTCATCCAGTCCCCATCCTTCCATCAATTTCTCATTCCATACCACACCCCAAAGCTGAAATGAGAGAGCACCATTTCTGCAATTCCAATAAGAAACTTATCCAAATTCAGCAATCACATATATACAGCAACAATATTAACTAATCACCCTTGTGCAAACCCTTACTTGCCCTCTTTACAGTGCCTTTTCCTAATCTAGTGCTCCTACATAGTATCTCTCCAGTGGCTGCAGCAGGGCTGGTGGAAAGCTGCTGAGTGTCGGTCCCAGAAACTACAGATGACCTTGCAGGATGACCTCGACCAGCTCTGTGCCTGAAAGGCCTGGCTGTAGACTGCACCACCTCAGGATGGGCGGCGGCAGTGGTGGGAGCAGGAGTGCTGTCATCCTGAGAGAGGGCAGCACGGTGGCATAGTGGTTAGCACTGTTGCCTCACAGCACCAGGGACCTGGGTTCGAATCCGGCCTCGGGTGACTGTCTGTGTGGAGTTTGCACATTCTCCCCGTGTTTGCGTGGGTTTTCTCCGGGTGCTCCGGTTTCCTCCCACAGTCCAAAGGTGTGCGGGTTAGGTTGATTGGCTATGATAAATTGACCCTTAGTGTTAGGGGGATTAAATACGTGGGGTTACGGGGATAGTGTGGGATATGTGTTGGTGTAGGGGTTACGGGAATCGGGTGGGATATGTGTCGGTGCTGACTCGATGGGCCGAAATGGCCTCTATCTGCACTGTGGGGTATCTGTGTATCTGTGTGTGTGATAGCAGGTTCCTGCTCCACTGACCTACTGCCACTCCCCCGGGGCAGCACCGCAGCATCACTATCAATCTGTTGGAGCACAGATTGATGGCTTGCTGCGACACTGTGAGAACCCCGGTGGACTTTGGTGGACCCAGCGACGATGGCAGCAGTCAGAACTTTTGTGGCATCAAGCTGAGACTGCATGAGAGCAGTCTGAGACTGATTGGCATCAACCATTGACTGCATGACTGCATTAAGACATTGTGTAGGGAATCCACCATCCTTTGAAGACTGCCAAGGATGGGCTCCTTGGTGTGCACAGAGCTCTGTGCAATGTTGGAGGCGGACTCCTCCACTCTCCTTACCATTGCTCTCAGGCACCCTTGCCATTGCACCTATTATTCTGGTGTGCACGGCCATCACCCTTCTTGTGAATGCCTCCGCATCGAGGTCCTTATCTGAGTCCTGCGCATGTCGCCTTCACAGCCAGCAATGCTGATAATGAGGATCTGCACAATGATGCAACCTCCCCTTTAAGAGCTGGAAGGGGCCAGTGTGAAGGATCATTCCCGATTGCATTGCACTTGAAATTCATTATCGCACCCCTGTAGCGCCCCTGTAGCGCCCCTGTAGCACCCCTGTAGTGCCCTGCTTAGGTTATTAGCGCTTGATTTAGCACTCCGGCTCTTTCCAGGAGCACTAAAAGCCAATTTAGGGAAACCTCAGACACATTAGCGCCTGGAGTTAATTTTTCACGATTTCAAAATTTTGCATTCCCAAACAGGGCGATACCGAATTTCTCCCCCAGGGTGTTGTAATATGCTAAGGCCAATTTTCCTCTGCTCTGAACCTAGGAAGTGCTCAGTCTCCAGGGAAAAGGCAGAGGAAAAAGGGGTGGAGAGCTGGGATATTGGGTCCCCACGCCATTTGCATCGCTTTGAGATTTCTTAAAAGAAAATTCATAAAAGGTCCAACATACATACCAACCTACAGATTGGTAAACAGTTTCAAAAAAGTTGACAGCCCCCCAAAGAGCTAACAATAAAAAAAAATACATACAACCAAATAAAGGTCTATGATCAAGGCCATTACTTCAAGGCAACTTTTCATGAAAATTGAAATCAAAATGGTCTCAGAATTTAAGAATTATTTTGAATGTATATATTGGAGGTAGTTGAGCCCAGGCTAAACTGACACCTGTATTTTTCTCTGGATCCTTAGCCCAGGATAAAAGGACCCTGATATCTATCTCTGGCTCTGTAGCCCAGACTAAACTGGCCAATGTACCTATTCTGCTTCGCCATATTTTGGCCAGGGCCCCAGTAGCAAAAATTAAAGAGATTTATTTAAACTCTTGTGTAGTTTTAATGTTTGGTTCACTTGTTGGAAGTCACTTCAATCACTTCAACTAAAGAAAAGTAACTATTTCCTCCTCAGAATTACTCTGGTCTCAGACAACAACAGCAAATACTAGCTGGCTCATATGGCAGACACCTTACCACCTTACATCGTAACATCACTCTGATCTCACTAGAGATGCAAAGTGCATTGCTACATTCAAGGACATGCCACTTTTGGTGTAAGGGAAAAGAATGTCATTCAGACAGGATCATTAACAGATCAATCTGTGGGATTAGGAGTCAAGTTAGGATTTCACTTCTAAAATCATAAAACTTGTACAGTATAATGATGTACCTGATGTTCCCTTAAAAATACATTTGGGCAGGGTAGTTAGCACCAGCTGCATAAACATTGTACATTTTGCCCCTCCCCTTGTATGACTTCATCAAAGCAAGTTTCCCTTTTACGTGTCAGTTGTGGCTCAGTTGGTAGCATTCCTTGCCTCTGAGTCAGAAGGTTGTGGGTTCAAGTCCCACTCCAGGGACTCGAGCACAAAAATCTAGGCTGACACTCTAGTGCAGTACTGAGGGAGGTGCTGTCTTTCAGATGAGACGTTAAACCAACCCTCTCAGGTGGACGTAAAAAATCCCATGGCACTATTTTGAAGAAGAGCAGGGGAGTTATCCCTGGTGTCCTGGCCAATATTATCCCCCAATCAACGTAACAAAAACAGATTATCTGGTCATTATCACATTGCTGTTTGTGGGAGCTTGCTGTGCGCAAATTGGCTGCCGCGTTTTCCACATTACAGCAGTGGCTACACTCCAAAAAAGTACTTCTTTGGCTGTAAAAGCACTTTGGGACATCTGGTGGTCATGAAAGGCACTATATAAATGCAACTCTTTCTTTTCCTTTACTTTGGCATGTCATTTTTGGCACTTCAAATAAACCCGAGTTCACTGATCAATTTCTGTGGTGATTCACTTAACCAGTCTGAACCACATACCTCTGTGTTTCATGTACTTACGAGTTAACATTGTCACTACTTTCAGTATTTGGGTATGGCTTTCAATAATATTGGCTTGGGGTACTCTGCTCTGTCCTGTTTAATTTCCATGCCTGGTGGTACTGTAACATACAAACATTCTAAAATCCCCTGGTTGGATGTTGCATATTATGGCAAAGATTTCTTTGCTCTTCAACGATTATTAATGGACATATGGGTAGATTTGTGACTGAGGGCAGGACTTCAGCCATGTCTGATGTGAATGTAGGGGGTGGTGTTTGGGGTCAGCTTCAGCTCTGACTTATGAGCAGTTCGAATCACTCCCACTCCCTTGGTTCTAGACCTTGGACTTATTTGGGGGTTGTGATAAAAGTGCAGCAGACAACTGGTTTTGGTGCAAGAACTTTGAATTTTATTTGAGAAAGAAAATACAACACAATAATAACACTCTAATAAAATGGGGAAACAATTCAACATACACGAGGGAAAATTACAGTAGACAAATATCTCACCCCTCCCAATCCCACCTTACTAGCTAAGTTAGGCTCTAAAGGACCAGGGATAATGCTCACCAAACGACTCCTTGATAGTTGAGCTGGTTTACGATTTCGGGGTTCGCTAGATGTGTCGGTTGGGGCCTGCCGTACCCCGGATGCGGTAGAGGACTTCACCTGTGTATCTGGTCAGCCTCCGTGAGTCCGCAGATGTGGTAGGATGCGTATTGGACCTATCAGGTGAGTACCCAATTTTCTTTGGTTAAAAATAGGGCTTAGAGTCTTTTTGAATAAAATCTTACCCAGGGGTAAGTCAGAATAGTTTGTAGAGTGGAAAAACTTGCGGATCTTCAGTTTCTTCCGAGTTGGTTTTCCGTTGGTCGCGGTGGCCCAATATTACCTGGTTGGCTGAGGGTAATATTCGGTTGGTTGTTTCGTGGGGCACTTGGTGCCGCGAGGTGTCCGATGGTGTGTTACTTCTTCTTTGAGAGAGAACTGCTTCGAGATGCTTGCTCCTTGATCTTGATGTTACTTGATGATGGCTCTTCTTGAACTCCTTTCTTCAACTTGTACTTGGAACTGTTTCAACTGTTTGAACAGGCCTCCAATTATACTAATCGAGGCCTGCTAATCTGTGCGCCAAATCAGTCTAGGTTTATTGTTAGATTTTGGCGGGCTCATTAACATTGAGTTGTGTAATTTGTTTAAGCAGTTTAGGGATGGCTCCCTGAGCTGTTGAAGTTGTTTAAAAATGTGAGAAGTGGTTTCGGGATGGTTTCTTGAGCTGTTGAGCTCTTATTTAATTGTAGTGAAATGTCCTCATTGTTTGAGTTTCCGGTGGGGTCTGAGATTCTTTGTAGGTTGGTGAAGCGATTTGTTTTATGCATGTTTTTGGATGGGTCCTGTGAGGCTGTTCTTCCGTGAGTCTACTGTTAGCATGTAAATTTCTTGATAGGGGCTGAGTGACATTTATAGTTCCCCCAGTTTGACTATCTCGAATACTCAAACTGTCTACTGCAGAAGTAGATCCCAAATTCTGTAACAGCCTTTTCCTTTACAAGCCCGAACATGTCCAAAGTCATTTTTAATGTTTTCCTTCATTTTGGGGATCTGTTAATTTTGAGAATCCTACAGAAAGATCACATTAATATTTGATACTAGTTTGATTACTAGTCATTATACTATCACAAAAGGGAAAAATCCAACAGCTGGTTAACTTTTCATTTCTCAGACCTGGCCATTCACTTCCCCAAGCCACTGTAGAGGTTTCTATTATTGATGCAGAAGTGACTGATTGCAAAAGTTAATTGAGCAGTTGATACCTTTACTAATGCACCTCCCTTTCATTTAGGATCACACAGTTTCTGTATTCAGTAGGTTTTTTTATATCCAAAGTATAAAATGGGTGTTTTCGTCATAATTGTATGTCTATCACATCTGAACTTTATTGAAGTTGAAAACTATAAAACTGCTCTTATGTGTGCCAAGATCACAAACACAGTCTGTGGGAATTTAAACATAGTGGATGGTAGTTAGCAGGTATGCACTATGTTCATTTACTGGCTGCTCAAACTGTGGCTCTCTTACAAACTTTATGCAGTGAGAGTTAGTTACAGCCAGAAATGTGGCCTGAGCAGCCAGCAAGTGAATGGAGTGGACGGCGGGGGTGGGGCAAAAAATTTAATTGTTGGTTGTGAACACGGACAGTTAGCAGCAATGGTCCTATGGTTTATCCTGAAATACCGAACAAGACAAAATCTTCACAAATGCATTTACAATGGAACACACATTAACCGGAGAGCCACTAAATTTGGCTCCGTAGCACCCGGTTTTTCGGTGCAACGGGTGCTGATTCGTATCCAAAATGGCATCCGTGGGCCGCGCTGGATGCCATTTTGGGTAGGGTTGTTACCGCAGGCAACGTGCACCGGAAGTATGCAAAGTAGACAGATCATGACGACACTTAGCGTACAACACTGATTTGTTGCCAGCGCTGGCATTTTTAACCTCAATGCTTCAGCTGACATCCTCTCAAACAGGCACAATTCAGCAGCTGGAAGGATCCCCCACCATTGCTATTTAAAGGGATCATTAGCTGCTTTCAGGTTAGTTGCTGATTGAATTTTTAATGGCTCTTGGTGAGTTTGTACGCAGAGCGTCAGTATCTGAACTGGTGGCTGCGAGTGTGAAATCGAGTGATGGTGCATCTTCAGCATCACTGCCTTCTTCCTCTTGCACTTTCTGCCCCTCCACCACTACCTGGCCAGTTGAAGTTCTTGGCTATCAGAAAGCAGGAAGGCACTGTTGTATCTACGCTTTAATGCGTTCAATCAAGCATGTAGATACGTCGAATTAAATCAGAGTCAGGCAGACAGGCTTATAACTGCGATGTTCACTTTATTGCGTAAAATGGCCCACTGCCGTTTTTCCGGGTAGTTCCCATAATGCAATGCATATTACATTACCGTATTGACTGGTGTCAAACTCGCAATCAATACACGACATCCCCCTTTTCCTTGGAAACAAACTTGCAGTTTACAAACAGTTGCTTACAATAACACTGCATAACTTATTTGCTTTATAAACTTTTTACAAACTTGTGTCTTACCACACAACTAAATAATTCCCAGGTTTAAACATTTAACATCACCCATGCATTTCTCGCACAGTTTATGTTGTGACATAATCAGACAGTCTTTGGGGTTTTCTTTTAACCCTTTGAGGTCTGGCTGTATTGGGTATGTCTGACATGTTGGTGTCAGTGGGTATTGCCTGTGTCACAGTGGTATGTGTGTCAGGGTCTACGATACTGTCCTCAGTCCCTTGTGTTTCTTCCTGCTCATGGAGTGTCTCCTTTGGTCCATTGGTTCTGTATTTCTTCACAAGCGTAGTGTTTCTCGAGTAGCGTGCTCCGTCTGGAGATTCTACTACTACTTGACTCCCTGTTTTACTCAAAACTTTGTGGGGTGTGGCATTAAAAGGAGTGGTGAACTTGTCCACTTTGTCCTGCTGTACCAGCACCGTGTCGCCAACTTCCACCTCTGAGTATTGTGTTCTCCGCTGTTCATCTGCGTACAGTTTGGACTTGCCTTTTTGTTCTGCATCCCGGTCACGTACTTCCATGTCTGCGCGCGACTCTGTGATGTCTGGCAGCTTTCCTCTCATTTTCCGTTTAAAGAGCAGCTCTGCTGGGCTCTTTCCTGTCGTGGCATGGTCAATGCTCCTGTACACAGTCACATATTTTCTAAGTTCACGTTTCCAATCTAGTCCTACTGACTGAGCAATTCTGATTCTCTTCATCAGCGATGCATTCTGGCGCTCGACTTCTCCGTTAGCCTGAGCCCATTTTGTTGTCGTATTCAGGTGTTTGATCCTGTTGTTTTCACAGTATTCTTTGAATAATTCAGATCTGAATTGGGACCATTATCAGATTTGTAGGTGATTGGCAAACCATGATGGCTGAAGATTGACTCTAAACTATCAATAACCTTCTCTGTTGTTGTGGAGGTCATGATGTCATATTCATAGTAGCGACTATAATAATCAACTACCATAAGAATGGAGTGGTTGGATGGCAAGGGTCCCAGTTGTAAAGTCTGTGGGTTGTTTAGTTAATTAATGCACAGACTCCAAGAGTAACTTAAAACAGGACTTTACTATTCGAAGGTCAGGGCGAATCTGCCAAATAACTCCTGGCACAACACTTATATACTGGTGTGGTCACCGTCGGTATTACCGTATACAGAAGCCAAACAAAGTAGTGCCACACCTAAAATAGTTCTCTTAAAGGTGAACGGTTACATACAATAGTTCTCTTAAAGGTAGACGGGTACATACACTACAATCCTCCCTTTTTAGCTTACAACATACTTATTCCCCATTAAACATAACATATAATCAACTTCATGTAAAACAATTCACAGATATAGTCTCTGCGGGAAACAGTTCACAGATTCAGTCTCTGCGGGAACAGTTCACAGATTCAGTCTCTGGTCTTGACTCGGTCCGAACAACATCTCTGTGGTGTAGCCGGTTCACATTTCTAGCGTGACTCATCCAATAGTCTTTTCCTTGGCTTAACAGCTTGAACTTCCGTCCTGCTGAACCAGCAGTGCTGACTTTTACAAACAGCTGGACTGCCTTGGTAATTTTTACTACTTTCCAACTGATTTGGCCCCCTTCGTAGGGCCCACGTGCATGATCTGATAGAAGTGATAATGATTTAGATGGTTATCGTCTTCTGCTTTGTCTTTTTCTTTTCTGCTTCTTGGAGACTCTCGGGCCTCCCTTATCCGCTGCCAGCTGTAGCGCCACCATCTCCCTATGTTCCTTAGACTTTAAGTGCTTCATCCTGATTTCTGCACTTTGGGAGTTTTCATCACAAGCTGGGCAGACCAAGTCATCGTAATATTCCGTGTCACTCAACAGGTCATGGTAATATTCGGTGTCGTCCTGAGCTAGTCTAGCGAGAGGGCCTGCTACTTCTTCCGTACCCAACTGGACGTTAGCCGACTGTTGTTCCCTCCCTAGACATCTTTCCTGAAGAGACTTCTTCATGCGTTCATATTCATCCCGCTCTTCCTGGGTTTCCTGCAAATCCTTCACTAATGACCTCGTTTGTGATTTCAATACTTCCCCTTCCCTCGGGGATTGATTGATCAGGCTATTCAATCCTTCTACTGGAGCAGCTGTTTCAACATTCTGCTGTTCACATTGACGTGATTCAGCGTACTTTTGGCATCCCTGTAAAATCTGTGTTGCAACCTCAGCTATTTCCATAACTTTTGAGAGCTCCGAACTCCTTCCCTTTGAAGATTGAAGCTCGTGTTCAGATTGTTCCCATGGTAGAGTCTTGTCCTTCAGCATATGAAGGAGTTGGCTGACTGTTAACTCTTCCACGGGAACACTGTGGGTCAGAGTCTTCTCCATTTCACCCACCTTTTCCTCCAATGCTTTCACCTTCTTTTCCTCTTGTACTTTGGCTTCCAGCGCTCGGAGAAGTTGCGCATTGATGCTCTCTAGCTCATGTTCAGAGGCCATTCTTACAGTCTCTGTGTTTCTTACAGTTCCCTTTTCTTCCACTGAACGGATTCCCAGTTGAATCTGTTCTTCAAGTTGTTGAATCTCGGTCATTGCCGCCCCATATTTGTCTTGGGTTTCCTTTAATATTTTTATGAGTTCTTGTACATCTTGTCTTTCATGTTCTGCCATGTCTTTCACCTCTAATTTCTCATCTATGGATGGAACTTCTACCGATGAGTCTGTCTTGGCCTTGAGCTCATCAAGAATTTCCTGCAGCCTTTGGACTTCTTGCTCATGTTCAACCTTCAGTTGCTCATATGCTTCCACTGAAACTAGCTTTTCGGAGGTTGCCGAGTTAACCCCTTCCAGAATTGTAGCCTGGGCCTGTTCATACTGTTCTTTCAACTTCTCACACTCTGCTTGTAAGGAGTCGTAGAGAAGAACTGGAATAAAATCCTGGCTTCCTAAAGATTCCTCTTCATTTGCTTCTTCCTGCAAATATTCTAACTCCTGAACAGCATAAGGGAGATGTGATCGGTAATTGGTCACGATGGCTCTATGGTCGCTCTCTGCTTGAGCTAGCTGCTTCTGTTGTCTTTCCAGATTCTCCCATTCGGTGTCATAGAACTTTTTCATTGTTTTCATCTCTTGTACGAGACGGTAACTCAATTGTTCTAATTGTTGTTGTAATTTGAAATAAGTTTGAGTCCGAGCTCGGTGTTCTTCCGTCATGGATATGTCCGTAACTTGAACAGGCTCAGAATTTTCTGTCAAACTAGGTTGTCGTTGTTCGGTGGAGTTCTGCTCTGAAACTTTGTTCTTCTCTGGAGCATAAGCCTTTATGCATGCCTTCGTTTTTCCAACCTTCGTCGGCAAGTCCATTTCAGCCTTGTCTTTCATATTTGGGTTGGTCTTATCGTCATCCGTTTCAGAATCTGAGCTGATTGTCTGCACCGAGTCCTCACTCGTTATGGCTTTTAGATAGTGCCATTCCATGTCTATTTTCTTGATCCACTCCCGTCCTAGAAGTGGTGGTCCTCCCTCATGTAGTACGTATAAGTTCATTCTTGGGTGTTCTTTACCCCTATCTCTCACTTTGACTCTTATCTTTCCCATGGGGTATACTTTATGCCCCGTGTATGTCTGCAATACGAACTTGGTATCTCTTAAGGGTATATGTGAGAATAGCTGGTGGTAATCCCTTCGATTTATGACTGATAGAGCTGATCCAGTGTCCAACTCCATTTTCACTTGGATTCCAGCTATTTTTAGCATGACCCAGATAGTTTGTAGGTCAGCTTCCTTACTCACATTGTGAATTCTCAGACTACCCAGCTCCTGGCCGTTTGGGTCTGAGTCTGAATTCTGTTCGTCTGAACTCTTCTCAGCCACCTTGTGTACCTCGTTGTACTTTTCCTGTGATGGCTTCCTTTGGTTGTTGGTCCTTTTCCCTGACCGGCATACCTTAGCTATGTGACCCAGTTTGCCACATTTCCTACATTCCTGGTTCTTAAACCAGCATTGGTTCTGGTCGTGTGTTGTCTTCCCACAATGATAGCATTTTGTTGTTGTCGAGGTAATTTGATCCACACTTAGTGCTGCTGTCTTTAGCTGCATTTCCGCAGTTCCCTTCGCTGCGGCTTCATGCAATGCTGCAATAAGGACAGCCCTGTCAAGTGTAAGGTCGTTCTCTTCGAGTAGTCGCTTTTGCGTTCCTTCCTTTGCCAACCCGCACACGAACTTGTCTCGCAGTGCCTCTGTCAGATTCCCTCCAAACTGGCAGTATTTCGCTAGTCTACGCAGTTCGACCAAGTATTCTGCGTTGCTTTCGTCTTTCCGTTGCGTTCTCGCATAGAATTTGAATCGTTCCGCCAACATCAACGGTGTGGGGTTCAAGTGATCCTTCAGAACAGCCACAATATCATCGAAAGTCTGATCCGCCGGTTTAGCCGGTGATAGTAGATGCTTCAAGAGCCCGTATGTCTTCGCGCCCATCGAGTTTAGCAAGGTTATAGCTTTGTCATCTTCTTCTATTTTATTGGCCTCACAATAGATCTCAATGCGTTCCACATACGTGGCCCAGTCTTCTACCTTGGAATTAAAATCGTTGATGTTACCACGCTTAGGCATCTTCCTCTCTTCCTGATAACACCACGGATTATTTCTTTAAATTTTCTTTTTTTTCAAGATGGCGGTTCCCGCGAAGATGGCGGTTTCCCGCGCTTATCTTCTCTCCCCGCCCACTTCAATGGCGGTTCCCCACTTCTGTCTTCTTCTCCGCCTAATGGCGGCTTCCCGCGTTTCTTCCCCTGGCGGGAGGGGTACACTTTCCCCACGGGCGACGGCCGCTGGCTTTCAGGTTCACAGCCTGCGCATCGGCTTCAGTGCTTTCCCTTTTCTCGGCAGGGCAACCGGCGCTGGGTACACCCCATTGACGGCGAACAGTTTCAGCCGCTGGGCTGGCTCTCGCTCAGTTCCCCTTGCTCGGGCTCTGTCTCTCTCCCGCTCGCTCGACTCTACCGGCGCTGGGTATACCCCGTTGACGGAGAACAGTTTCAGCCGCTGGACTGGCTCTCGCTCAGTCTCCCTTGGTCGGCTCTGCTTCTCCCGCTCGCTCGGCTCCCAATCGCGCCTCCCAGCCCTCTCGCAGTCCGGTGCTTCCCTCCCCGGCTGCGGCTGAGTTTATCTCTTCCCGCGCCTACGTTCCCGGTCGCAGCGCTTCGTGGCTTCGGTCGCTGCCCGGCCTTTTTCGCCGGTCGCGGTCTAGCTGTCTCACGACGCCGTTGCGTCCCCCAGCCTGTCTGTACCGCGGCTTCCTTGCTCCACGCTGCCCCAGTCTCAGCGCCTCTGGGCCCGACTTCTGTCCGGCTCCTTTCCCCCTCGACCGTGGTCGAGTGCACCGCCCTTATCCTCCGGTTATTCTTTTTACTTTCCCTTACTCACAGTCACCGTGGCCGCCTTGCTTGTCGTGCTGATCGGCTCACTCCTCACCGTGGCAGAAGGGACAGTCAGTGCCTGTTGCTGATGGAAGTCTTTGGCCTAGATTTTCAGTTGATAGCGCCAGCAGTTAGCGCCTTAAGAGAAGTGATTTTCGGGCGCTATGCGTGTAGCGTCCGTGCGCAGCGCAGTTTGCGCCCCGCCCCAAATTAAGTTGCCCGTTAGCGCCGGCGCAAAATTTAGCGCCCGCCCAGATGCGCGCGCAGAAAATGACGTCACATCCTCGTGCAACGCCCTTTGTGCGCCCCGATTCCAAACTTCAGTCGGACCGCCCCATTGTGCGGCTGGTGGCCGGAGCGTTTGGAAAAAGGAACGCAACACAACCAGCGCGGGCCCCGGGGGGCGCAAATTAAAGGGGACGTGCTCTCCAGTATAAAGGCCAGCCTTTTTTCAGAAAACACTCTTGTGCAACGCATTTCTGGAGCCACAACAAGGAGGATAGCTAACTGGTTTCAAGCAGCAAGAGCTCAGGTATTTTTGGACTCAGGCCAGAGCGCTGCAAGTGGCCTTTTGGAAATTTGAGTGTTTGCCAGGATTTGATGGGGGTTGCATGGGGTGCCAACGCGGAGCTGCAGCTCCATGTCCGTAGGGCTCGCAGACGCATTGTGAGAGGGGCAGCCCTGGCTAGAGGCAGAGGGGGCTACAGGCGTCGGCCACGTAGGCCTTACCCAGTCAGGCTATACCGCCAGCAGCGCTCCTACCTAAACATGAGTGCCGCGCGATGTGTTAAAAGGCTCCGATTCCGAAAGGAGGTGATTGCAGAGATCTGCCACCTGCTTCGCCGAGATCTGCGGCCAAAGCTCAGGTGCAGGACGTCTCTGTCGGTGGAAGTGAAGGTGACGGTGGCATTGAACTTCTATGCCACCGGCTCCTTCCAATACGCTGCTGGGGACATAGCAAACATCTCCCAGTACGGCGCGCATCGCTGCATCCGCCAGGTGACCGAAGCACTGTTCAGAAGGAGAAGCCAATTCATCTCCTTCCCCATGGCCCTGGAGAGCCAGCATCAGTGCGCATTGGGATTTTCCAGACTCGGGGAATTCCCCTTGGTGCAGGGCGCCATTGACTGTACGCATGTGGCTTTGCGGGCCCCTCTGGAGCATGGCGAGCAGTATCGCAACAGGAAGGGCTACCATTCTCTGAATGTGCAGCTGGTCTGTGACCACAAGCAGCGCATCATGGCAGTCAATGCCAGCTTCCCAGGCAGCAGCCACGATGCCTTTATCCTGCGGCAGAGTACTGTGCATGACATGTTCCAGGCACAGCCTCCCCCAAGAGGATGGCTACTCGGGGACAAAGGCTATCCTTTGTGCACCTGGCTCATGACCCCGCTCCGCGCGCCCAGGACCGCTGCTGAAGAGGCCTACAACGAGAGCCATCAAACCACCCGCAACATCTTCGAGCTAACTATTGGGGTCCTCAAGCAGCGGTTCCGCTGCCTTGATCGCTCCGGAGGAGCTCTCCAGTATTCGCCGGACCGGGTCTCCCAATTTGTGGTGGTTTGCTGCATGCTACACAACCTGGCTATCCGCAGGACTCAGGCACTGCCACCTGACGTTGGACCAGCACCTCAGGAGGAGGAGCAGGAGGAGCATGAGGAGGAGGAGGAGGAGGAGCAGGAGTACGTTCCCAGGAGGGAGCGACCAGGGCCAAGGGCCGCACGACGCCACCTTATTACATGGTACTTCTAAGCCCCCTGTCAGGGAATGGCCAGGGGCCATGAGGGAAGATGAATGCAGCCGCTCCGCAACCCCTCAGCCGGCGAAGCCAACAAACACTAAGAAGAACAACCATGGAGACAGCATGAATAAAGATAATTTTTTATTACACAAAAATGAAAAGCCCTTCCCACATGAATCCCCAAAAACAATAAACGGGCCCCACAAAAAGCCCAACAAACGACTCACTCCCACAAACTGGGGAGGAGTCACTCCACCTTTCTTCAAACCGGGCCTCAACGTCGGCCTAACGCAAAAAATAAGCCCTCCAACAACACAACCATGGGCAAAATAAAGATGGCCACCGCCATAAAAAAGGAAAGCTGCCCACACCCTCTACTGAGTGGCCCGCGAGGGCGAGACCTTGCCCAGCCTTTTGCCTCCCCTGCCCGGCCTGCTGCTCCTTCGCAAGCTCTGCCCAGTGGCTGCTGCGAGGCTGGGGGAAGGTGCCTGAGGCTCAGATGCCCTTCCGCCAGATGCCGCTGGGGGGCGGCCTACACGGCGTTTGGGCCTCGAGGGGCCGTCTGCTGAGTGGCGCACCTGAGCCTGGCCACCATCAGCTGCAGCCGCTTGCCCTTGACGCCCCAGTGGGGGAATGGCGGCAACGGATGGCGCAATGTGGGCCAGCTGGCGTCTGGGATGCGCTGGCTGGTGCTGTGGCGCGGTGGCACTCGGCCGGGCCCGCACTGCAGGATCCGCAACAATCAGCCGAGGGGCGGCTTGCTGGGATGGTTCAGCGCGGCGGCTGCCCTGGCGATGCCTGCCTGAGACAGCGCGTGTGGCAGCAGTGAGTGCCCCTGTTGTCCTGGTGTGCGCGCGCATCACATCCGCCAGGGTCTTGACGGCATCAGTCAGCATGCGGCCACTCGCGGCAGTTGCTGCCCCGAACTCGCGCACACTGGTCGCCAGCGACTCGATGGCCTCAGGCATGCGCCCCACCACGCTCATGAGCTCCGTGTGGCGCCGGTCCGAATCCTCGGCCATCTTATCCAGCTTCCGCACCTCCTCCGAGGTGAAGGTGTCCGGACTGGAGTCGCGACTCTCCCGCTGGGGAGGAGGGGGCCGAACTAAGGGACCCTTGCCACGTTGGTGGCGGCGAGTGTGCCGATCAGCAGCACTCCCCTCTGATCCTTCCCCCCTTTGGGGGGAAGGCCGCGGGCCACGCGCACGGCTCCTGGGTGGCTGGACGCCACTGGTCCCAGAAGCTGCATTGCCCTGCGACAGTTCCTCCAGGCACTCGTCCAGTGAGGAGGTGTCAAGCATTTCCTTCTCTCCTGCGGGACGTGACTGTTCCCCCGATGGTCTGGCTTGCTCCTCCTCCTCCTCCTGCTCGGAGGTGCTGTCACTGGCAGCTTCAGGGTCCTGGTCGTCACCAGCTGAAAGCAGGAATGCACAAGAGTAGCTTCAGAGTGAGGAGACGGCGCCAGCGAGGGAGTTAGGACTGGTGGCATTCAGCGCATTGGTGGGACAGTGGCAAAGGAGGTAGCTCGGATGGGCCAGTGCGACGTGAGAGGGCCAAAAGGCGAGGTCCTTACCATTGCCGGGCAGTGGAGGGTCGGATACTCCGCACGCTGTGGGGACGATCACACGGGCTCCCATGAGCACACACACGCGCTCCTCCAGCCGAGTGAGCTTCTGCAGCTTGGCGCGGCCACCCCTGGCACGGGCCTGGTGATTAAAGGCTACTTTTGCCTGCAAGAGAAAGGACGGGCTGTAAGTGCGCAGTGTAGCCCTGATGTAGTGTGCACTGCCTCCCATGGTGGAATAGCTTGGCCAGAGTGAAGCCCTGATGTAGTGTGCACTGCCTCCCATGGTGGAATAGCTTGGACAGAGTGAAGCCCTGATGTAGTGTGCACAGCCTCCCATGGTGGAATAGCTTGGCCAAAGTGTAGAGTGCCGAATGGCCATTTGATGCTCATGACTGTCCCAATGCTGCTGGCTGAGGGCTGGCCAATAGGAATTTCAGCTCCCTTTGCCCATCATGTCAGGTGTACATGCAAGAATGAGGAGGAGACTGGAAAGGCTACTCACCTTGACAATCCTGGTCAGGTCGTTGTATTTTTTACGACATTGTTTGTGGGTCCTGGGGGCATCGCCGGTGAACGTCACCCTCTGGGCGATCTGCTTCCAGGCTTTGGTGTAGTCGTGGTGGGTTGGATTCCTCCCACTCTCTGGGAACAAGATCTTGCTCCTCACCTCCAGAGCTGTGACCATTATGTCCAGATCACCCTCTGAGAAGCGCAGGGCATGCAGACGGGCCTTCTCTGGCGTTGCCATGACTCCCTGGGGCTGAGCAGCAGTGTTGAGGCCTCTTTGCAAGGCTGCAGTGTGCAGGGCGTGGCAGCAGACCAATTCGTCCCTTCCCCCTTTAAGAGCTGGTCGGCGCCACGGGGTCTGCTGTCAGTCCAAAAATGACCGCACCCGCGCTGCGCCCCGCCTGGGCGCTATCCCTCTGGACCGCCGGCTTAGCGCCTAAAGAGAGTAGTGGAACGCCTCTTTTAGCGCTCCACCAACCTCTTAGGGCGAAGCCACTGAATTCCCGGCAACGGGGCGCTACTTTGGGGCGGGCGCTAACTTCGGGCGGGCGCTAAGGTCAGCGCCCCAAAACTGCCTATACTGAAAATCTAGCCCTTTGTCTCTAAATTCTTCCTCCTTTCTAGTTCTGCAGCCTCGAGTTTTTTCCCAGCAGAACGACGAGGGCGGTTGCCTCTTCTCGATGCTCGTTAACTGCTTCGGACGTATTGTTGCCGCAGGGTATGATCGGACTCGTCGCCACTGTAAAGTCTGTGGGTTGTTTAGTTAATTAATGCACAGACTCCAAGAGTAACTTAAAACAGGACTTTACTATTCGAAGGTCAGGGCGAATCTGCCAAATAACTCCTGGCACAACACTTATATACTGGTGTGGTCACCGTCGGTATTACCGTATACAGAAGCCAAACAAAGTAGTGCCACACCTAAAATAGTTCTCTTAAAGGTGAACAGTTACATACAATAGTTCTCTTAAAGGTAGATGGGTACATACACTACACCAGTAAGTCTATAGCTACATCCTGCCAGGGGCCCTCCGGTAATGGTGTTGGTCTCAATTGTTCAGGCGGGTCGGGTCTGGCTACTATCTGACAGCCGTGGCACGCTTTACAGTGTTTTTCAGCTGCCTTGTCCATGCCAGGCCACCAAACCTTGGTTCTGAGATGTTGCTTTGTTCCAGCTATTCCCAGGTATCCTTCATGTGCTAACACCAGGGCTCGTGCGTGTAACACTGTGGGTAGCATGATGCGTGTTCCCCGAAGAACTAGGTACCCCACTACGCACAGCTCGTTTGCAATTGCTGCATAAGCTTTACAGTTCTCAAAATGTCCGTTTGTGATTGCCTTCCGTACCTCAATCAGCTCTGGGTCGGTAGCAGAGGCTTCCTCCACCTCTCTAGTAGTGAGTGCTTTTGGTGTCGCACTCACAACTACAAATCTCACGTATTCCTCTGAGCCATGAGAATGTCTCTCCAGTTTTGCTGTCTCCCCCAGCAATCGTGACAGTGGGTCTGCAATGTTTTGCTTGCCTGGAATGTGTATCACCTTAAAATCATACAGCTGTAATCTAAGTACCCATCTCTCTATACGGGCACAGGGTTTAGAATGTGGGCCGTATATCACTTGTAATGGCTTACAGTCAGTTACCAAGTTAAATTTTCAGCCATACACATATGGATGCAGCCTCTCACAAGCCCATACAAGAGCTAAGACCTCTCTCTCTGTTTGAGAGTATTTCCTCTCACAGTCTGTTAAACTACGACTTACATAGCATATTGGCACCTCTTGTCCCTGTTGGTCCTGAACTAGTACTGCGCCTAAACCTACAGGACTGGCATCTGCTATCACCTTGGTTGGTGCGTCCTTATCAAAATATGCTAAAGTGCCGGCTCTGGCCAACTCTTCCTTGAGTGCACTGAATGACTGTCTCTGTTGTGATCCAAATTTAAATGGTGTGTCTTTTCTCGTCAGGCGTCGCAGTGGCTCTGATAGCGTTGCAAACTGCGGGATGAATCTGCTACTGTACCCAACGAGTCCCAAGAAACTCCTCACCTCTGTAACATTCTCTGGTTCCCGAGCTTCTGCCATCGCTCGCACTCTCTCTGCTGTTGGTCCGATGCCCTTTTCAGACAACAGGATTCCCATGAAAATCAATCGGTCCATGTTGAATTGGCACTTCTCTGAGTTTAGTGTCAGTCCACTTTCCATTAGTCTGGTTATGACAGCGTGCAGGCATCTGTCGTGCGTTTCCTGGTCATGTGCATGCACGATAATGTCGTCTGAGATGTTTTCAACACCCTCTATTCCAGCTAAGGCATTAGCTATCTCGTGCTGATATTGCTCACTAGCTGAAGATACACCGAATATCAGCCTCTTGTACCTGTATACTCCGTTATGTACTGCGAACGTTGTGATTTCCCGTGACTCAGGGGTCAGTTCTAGCTGGTGATAACCCCATTTCAAGTCTAGCTTACTAAACACCATCGAGCCGTTCATACCTTGGAGTATCTCATCAACGGTGGGGATTGGATATCATTCCCTCACTATTGCCTGGTTTGCTCGTCTCATGTCTAGGCATAACCTTACATCCTTATCCGCTTTTGGTACAATAACCACAGGATTTACCCATGGGGTGGGACCAGTTACAGGCTCGATAATGTCCATGTCCATCAATTGTTTTATTTTGGCCTCTACTGCCCCCCTTAAGTTGAATGGTATACGCCTGAGTGGCTGGGCCACAGGCTTCACTTGTGGGTCGATATACAAACTGATCTGTTTTGTGTTCGGCCTTCCTACTCCCTGGAACACCTTTGGATGCCGCTGTTCTAGTAGCTATCTTACATCTACCACAGCTGAGACATCTGCGCCTATTTTTAAAACTCCCAGTTTTATGGCTGTCTCCCTTCCTAGCAACGGCTCTCCATGGCCTTTAACCACAATGAACTCCGCCTGCTCAGTTCTCTTACCTGTTGTAATCCCACATGTGAATACACCTTTAACTGACAGTGGTCGGCTAGAAGCATAAGAGAATAACTTTCTCTCTGTCTTAGGGACATGTGACTGACACTTAATGTGTTCTGACTTTAATCCTTCCCATGTATTCTCATCTATCACATTACCAGTTGTACCCGAATCAATTAACATTCTCAGGTTTACTCCCCCCACACAAAAGGTAAGTCTCTCTGTCACGTTATTTCCAGTAACAGCAAATGCAAAGTCATTTTGTTTCTCTACATTTTTCACACTGTGTTTCTTTGTACCCTTTGTGTGGCATACTTTGGAGAAATGATCCTTTCCCTTGCACTTATGACACGTTTGTCCGCGTGCTGGGCATTTCGGATCTCTGCCCATGTGGTCTGTGTGTCCACATCTGTAACATTCCTTTCGTTCCTATCGCCATTTCCCTTTGGTTCTCTGTCGAGCTTTTCGCATAATACCCTCTTTTCTGTGTAACACGACGAACAGTATCTGTCGCCGCCTTCTCTGTACATGACATGGCTGACATCTGCTCCTCGACATTTTCGCATTGTGAGGCCAATTGTAACGTGCGGGCAAGCGTTAGACCTTGCCCTTCCTCTAGCAATTTCCTCCGCACATAGGCTGACGTGCACCTACTCAGGATAGCGTCTCTTATTTGATTATCCGCATCCCCCCCAAGAGCACAGTCTTTAGCAGCCTGCCGCAAGCGAGTAGCAAACTGTTGCACAGTCTCACCTGTCTTCTGGGACAACTTATGAAAAGTCTGTCTAGCAAATGCTGCGCTGACCTGGGGCATGAAGTAGTGACTCAAAGCACTAACCACCACCGTGTAGTCTGCTGGCTCTCCTGTGTCCGGTAGAGTCGAAAAGATATCCTGGACATCTGGTCCTGCTAGGTGTAGAAGTAGAGCTCTTCTCCTCTGCTTTGTGGCACCTGTAGAGGTATCATCGATAATGAGTCCTTTGCCGTCGGCATAAAGCTCAAAAGACGTTAACCACCTCGTCCATCTTGGACCCAACGTGTCTGGCTCGGCGAAGCATGTAAAATTTTGAATGCCGGTCTTCTCCATCCTAGCTAACTAAAACTTGGGCAACTACCTATCTAAAATGATTCCGTTCGTTATCCTCGTCACCAATGTTGTATCTACGCTTTAATGCGTTCAATCAACCATGTAGATACGTCGAATTAAATCAGAGTCAGGCAGACAGGCTTATAACTGCGATGTTCACTTTATTGCGTAAAATGGCCCACTGCCGTTTTCCCGGGTAGTTCCTGTTGTGTATGTACCTTTAAGAGAATAACTGGTCTCAGACTGCAGTACCGGCAGTGACCACCCCTGTATAAAAGGCGCTAGTGAGCCTCTGTGTTTTTAGTTTCACTATTGACTTCCACCAGTAAAGACATACTTTGTTCCACTCCTGCAGTCCGTGTCTCAATTATTCACGGACGTAATATTGGCGACGAGTAAGAAACGAACTTACCTGCAACTCGGCAGCACCTCAGACGACGTTGTTGAAGGTCGAAGCCAGAAGAAAGAAAAAAAAATAGAATCCAAAGAAACTCGAGAAACGGGCATCGACCGTGGGCAACCGCCCTCCAAATCGTCGGATTGAAAATTTGCAGGAGAGACTGTCAAGAGCCAGGCTTGGTTCCCCGGTCTGTGGTTTCCCAGCTAATCGGGCTGGTGGCAGGTAGTGCATTGATCCTTCCTGGGCTGCGGCGGGCTAGAGCTCGATCGGGTGGCTTTTCAACGGGGCCGGGCAGCGAGTCGGGAAGCAAAGAGAGAGAGAGAGGGTGGAGCACACAGGGCGCGGCCGGTGCTTCGAAGCCGGGCAGCGTTCGGACCTAAGAAGAGGGAGGGAAGTGTCCCAGAGGGTCCGCTCCACGACGGGAAAATAATAAAGAAAAAAATATTAAACGCGCAAGAAACCGTGGAAAGCAGTGCTAACAACAGCGGGGAAGAAGGCAAAGCGCGGGAGGTGCCATTTTGTTAAATCGGGGAAGAAGGCAAAGAAGGCGCCATTTTAGATATGCAAGATGCCGAAGACTGGCTGTATCACTGCTTTTGATAATACAATAGAAGACTGGACCACGTATGTGGAAAGAGTCGAGGTATATTTCGAGGCAAACGAAATAGCAGAGGAGAAAAAGGCATCGATATTGCTAAACTTAATGGGCGCTAGAACGTACGGCCTATTGCGGGACCTGATTACTCCAGCCAAACCGAAGGCGAAGAGTTTTAACGAAATTGTTGCTGTCCTACAGGAACACCTAAACCCTGCACCGCTGTTGATAGCAGAAAGATTTAAATTCCACAGGAGAACTCGGCACAAAGATGAGAGCAATGCTGAGTATCTTACGGAACTACCCAAGCTATCAAAGCACTGCCAGTTCGGAGCAGGACTGGCAGATACCCTACGGGACAAATTTGTCTGTGGACTCCTGAGTGAAGGAACACAGAAGAAGTTACTCTCAGAGAAAGAGCTGATGCTAGATAAGGCTTTCAGCGTGGCAGTATCGTATGAAGCAGCAGCCAGGGGAGCTGCAGAAATTCAACAAAAACCACAGGAATACGTGTGGTAAACCACTGTTTGTATTCCACTGTGTACATGCCTGTACATGCCTCGGCTGACTCCTCCCACGAATCCAGGTATAAAGGTGACTGCTCCACAGCCCCTTTGTATTCTGGACCGGTCGACCACTCGAGGCACACCTTCATTCTCTTGTTAATAAAAGCCTGTTAATTACTCGCTTAATCTCAGTCTTTTGAGTTATTGATAGTGCATCAATACGGCACCCACGAAATGACATGGGGATTTGCAAAATGTTATCGCTGCGGCAGAACTAACCATGACCAGAAGGACTGCTGGTCCAAAGACAAAATATGCAGGCAATGCGGGAAGATGGGACACATTGCACGAGAAGACCAGCGACAACAAAAAGGCTACTAAGGAACCGTACAAGAAAGTACAAAAGATGACAGACAGTAGTTCCGAAGACCAGATGAGCGATAGTGAATCCAGGAACAGGAGACTAAGCTGTCTCAAACTTCACAATGTAATCGCAAAAGAGGATCACCGAACCATTTGGGTCACCCTCACGATAGCAGGGTCCCAAGTTAAAATGGAATTGGATACAGGATCAGCGCTAACCGTCATGAATCGACGAGACTACGAGCGGCTATTTTCACACATACCCTTGAGAGAGACATCCATCGTCTTGACGACGTATACGGGGCAAAAAGTATACCCCAGAGGAAAAATAAGGGTGCCTGTCGAATACAACGGCAAGAAAATACGGAAATTGTACATACTGCCAAATTGTGGACCACCGTTATTGGGACGGGAATGGATCAGGAAGACAAACTTAGATTGGCACTCCATTCATGCAATGACGGTGGACGGTAAAAAAGATGAAGACGTCACTCCTGGACGATTGTCAACAATCTTAGCTAACGCCAAAGAGGTATTTCAACAAGAACTGGGCACGCTTAAAGGCGTAACCGCCTCGATAAAAATAGGAGAGAATGCAGTCCCCAAGTTTTTCAAAGCAAGACCGGTACCATATGCAATTCGCCCAGCCGTCGAGGCAGAGCTGGAGAATCTGGAGAAGGCGGGCGTGTTGTCTAAGGTTGACTGGAGTGAGTGGGCGACACCCATCGTTCCTGTCATGAAGAAAACGTTAAGCAATAAGTCCGGGGAGCCAAGGAAGATTCGCATGTGTGGGGATTTCAAGGTGACGGTGAACCCAGTCCTTCACACAGTACAACATCCTCTTCCAAGGATAGAAGACATCTTCACCTCACTATCGGGAGGGAAGCGTTTTACAAAAATTGACCTAGCACAAGCATATTTGCAGATGGAGGTTGAAGAGTCCTCTAGGAAGTATCTCACGATAAACACTCACAAAGGTCTTTACCAGTATCATCGATTGGTATTCGGAGTAGCATCGGCTCCGGCGATATGGCAAAGAGCGATGGAACAAGTCCTGCAAGGGATTCCGGGGACTCAGTGATACTTGGACGACATCCTTGTGACAGGTGAAGATGACAGTGAACACCTTAACAACCTAGAACAGGTGCTCACTAGACTGTGGGAACATGGGCTGCGAGCCAACCGCCCCAAGTGCGATTTTTTTAAGAAACAGATATCGTATTGTGGCCACGTGATTGATGAAGAGGAGTTACATAAGTCCCCTGACAAAATTGAAGCGGTTGTTAAGGCCCCAGCGCCTGAAAATGTGTCGCAACTGAGGTCATTCCTCGGATTGGTGAATTACTATCATAAGTTTTTGCCAAATTTGTCAACAATTTTGCACCCACTGAACGCCCTGCTACGAACGGGGGTAGCATGGAAATGGAGCGATGATTGTAAGCGTGCTTTTCAGAAGAGTAAGGACTTAATCACTTCAAGGGAAGTATTGGCTCACTACAACCCAGCACTGCCGATCAGACTGGCGTGTGATGCGTCGCCCTACGGCATTGGGGCGGTACTGTCACATAAATTCCTTGATGGTTTAGAGAGGCCGATAGCTTTTGCGTCACGCTCGTTAACTTCTGCCGAGCGTAACTACGCTCAGATTGACAGAGAGGCCCTCAGCCTTGTGTGGGGGGTGAAGAAGTTCAATCACTACCTGCACGGTCAAAAATTTACTCTACTAACCGATCATCAACCTCTTGTCTCCATTTTCAACCCTCAGAAGGGCGTACCGATAAGGACAGCGCAACAGCTGCAGAGATGGTCCCTTTTCCTAGGGGCACACCAATATGACATCGAGTACAAAGGAACTCAACAGCATGGAAATGCTGATGGATTGTCACGCCTACCATTGCCGACGGTGGAAGAAGAAGACCTTGCAGTGGTTCCAATGGAGTTATTCCACTCGACCATAGTCGAATGTCTCCCTGTGACGAATGCAAACATAGAAAAGGAAACACGGAATGACCCGACACTATCACGGGTCTATGATTTAACGGTGAAGGGATGGCCAGCACATGGTGAACCACTGCTGCCAGCATTCTCGCCGAGAAGAGAACAGCTGTCAGTGTGCAGAGGAACCTTGATGTTTGGATCCAGAGTAGTAATTCCACCTAAGTTGACAGATAGAGTGCTCAATGAGCTTCATGAGGGTCATCTGGGTGAGGTAAAAATGAAGAACTTAGCCAGAGCGTTTGTGTGGTGGCTGGGAATCGATAGAGAAATCGAAGAGATGACCAAGAGCTGTGCAGGATGCCAGAAGGTCCAAAACGCCCCACCACAAGCTCCTGTACATCCATGGGAGTGGCCCTCATCTCCATGGCAAAGGGTGCACATTGATTTTGCTGGTCCCTTCATGGACTCGATGTTTTTAATTGCGGTGGATGCACATTCAAAGTGGCCAGAGGTAATAAAAATGTCCTCAACCACCACGGAAAAAACTATCACAGTTTTACAAACCATATTCGCCAGGAATGGGCTGCCTGAACAGATTTGCTCTGACAATGGACCACAGTTTGTGTCTGAAGAGTTCCGGAGGTTCTTAAAGAACAATGGTGTTAAGCACTACACATCTGCCCCATATCATCCAGCCACTAATGGAATGGCCGAGAGGTTTGTTCAAACATTCAAGAAGGCTATCAAGGCAATGTGTAATGAAGATATACCCCTACAACACAAGGTGGACAACTTCTTGTTTGCATACCGGAATGCGACACATGCGGTTACCAACCAAACCCCAGCCATGATGTTCTTCTTCAATCGAAGACTACGATGCCGCTTGGATTTGGTTAAGCCAAATGTCCGAAGAGATGTGGAGAACAGGCAGTTTCAGAATATGAATGAAAGGCCGACCAGGAGTTTTAAGATAGGTCAACCAGTTTTGGCCCGGGACTACCGCACTGAGAAATGGCAGCCAGGAACGATTTGTACAGGACAAGGACCTCTCATGTATACCATGGACGTTGGGGAGAGCATTGTAAGACGCCATGTTGACCAGATTCTAGAGTCACTGGAAAACGTCAACTCCACACCACGATCTGATACACCTGGTAATGAAATCGACGTTCCAATTGCAGCTACTGCAGAACCAGTAATATTGGAAGCAGATGAACCAAACAACGACATTGATTCCGACTCAACATTGCCAGAAGAACCTGATACCCCAAAGAGGTGTTATCCAGACAGAATCAGGAAGCCTCCTCAAAGACTGAACTTATAATTGCTTAAACTTAACCAATGTATCTAGCAACAGTAATTGTGATTGTAATTAGTTATCATTTAGTTGTTAAATGAATGTTATGTACTGTTTATCTAAAAGGGGAGGAATTGTTGTGTATGTACCTTTAAGAGAATAACTGGTCTCAGACTGCAGTACCGGCAGTGACCACCCCTGTATAAAAGGCGCTAGTGAGCCTCTGTGTTTTTAGTTTCACTATTGACTTCCACCAGTAAAGACATATTTTGTTCCACTCCTGCAGTCCGTGTCTCAATTATACACGGACGTAATAGTTCCCATAATGCAATGCACATTACATTACCGTATTGACTGGTGTCAAACTCGCAATCAATACACGACAGGCACAAGGGTAGGGTTGTGGTGAGGGGAGGAGGAAGCAAGCGAAGAAAGAAAGCATGCTTACATCATCTTTTTCTTCCTTTCAGGTGTCAAGGATCGCAAGCTTCAACAACTCTTGGACACCAACACCCCTCTGGAACCTTCTTCCCCTTCACTTTCCCCTGACCCCCATCCCTTCTCCCAATCTCACCCCCTGCCGCGTTTTCCCGATCCCCTCTGACCTTCCCCTCTCTGACCTCAAATGATCAGCCCTTAGCAAAGGTCTGAGCTTCATCCCCTTACGCCCCCACCTCAATGAATTTCGAGCTTGGCACAATGCTGAGCTCTTTTTCCACCACCTTCGTCTCCGTGCCCACTTCTTTGGCCAGGAGTCTTTCCCCCGCACGGCTGACCCTTTCTCCCGCTTTCAGAATTCTCGTTTTACCTGGACCCCTCCCTCTGGCCGCTTAACGTCTCTAGATCTTTTCATTGCAAACTGCCGGCGTGACATCGGCTGTCTCAATTTCTCTGCTCCCCTCACTCACTCCAACCTACCTCCCTCTGAACTTGCAGCACTCCATTCTCTCAGATCCAACCATAACATTGTCATTAAACCTGCTGACAAGGGTGGTGCTGATGTTGTTTGGCAAACCGACCTCTGCCTAGCGGAAGCTGAACGCCAACTCTCCGACACCTCCTCCTACCTCCGCCTGGACCATGACCCCACTACCGAACATCAAGCCACCGTTTCCAAGACTGTCACTGACCTCATCTCCTCTGGAGATCTTCCCCCCACAGTTGCTAACCTCACAGTTCCCCAACCCCGCACAGCCCGCTTCTAACTCCTTCCCAAGATCCACAAACAGGACTGCCTTGGTAGACCCATTGTTTCAGCTTGTTCTTGCCCCACAGAACTTATCTCTTCCTATCTCGACTCTATTTTTTCTCCCCTTGTCCAGTCTCTTCCCACCTACATCCGCGACTCTTCCGACGCCCTCCGCCACTTTAACAGTTTCCAGTTTCCTGGCCCCAACCGCCTCCTTTTCACTATGGACGTACAATCCCTCTACACCTCCATCCCTGAGGGCGCTCCGCTTCTTCCTTGAACAGAGGCCCAAGAAGTCCCCATCCACTACTTCCCTCCTCCGCCTAGCTGAACTTGTTCTCACATTGAACAACTTCTCCTTTGACTCCACTCACTTCTTCCAAATCAAAGGTGTTGCTATGGGAACCCTGTAAGATTCGAAATTTTCAGCAATAATCACGCAAGAAAACCGGATAAAATAAGACTGTTTATTGACCAAAGTAAGCTTGCACAGAAAAACCTTTGATAAAAGGGCATACAAAATGGCTGCCGGGCCTCGTGATCAGTTTTCTGGACCATGTTATTTCTGTTACTGCAAGCCAGACAGGCTTGTGGATTGAAGACAGTAAGCCCGCGAAAGCTAGTATCTGGGAACTGAAACTCAGGGAAAGAGCATACATATTCAAGGGATTCTAAGTACAGGATGGGGCCCATCAAGATATGGGCGGACAATGCAAAAACACTTATACCCATTTATTGTACAAAGGAGAAACCGTTTAACAGCCATCAAGAAAATCTCCGGACCGATCAATATGCGAACCGAGTCGCGATGACAATGTAAAAGACTTAAAAAGACATTATCGGCCAGGAAGGCCAGTTAAGTTATCACCGGCTCCCGTTACAAGACAAAGCGCCCCTGCAGAGATTTCTGCCCGCCAAAATTAATACAAAGACAGGACTATGATTTGGCGGGAGATAAGACTGTCCCAAAAGGGTATAACTATGGATTGAAAGTCCATCAAAAGTTACAAGGAACGATCGGAGGAAACACGATCGACGTTATCGGAGTGATCGACGGAACGAATGGATGAACGAAGGACGGACGGTGCCAGGATCGGCGCCTCTTCTACCTCGGTAGCTTCGGAATCGATGAAGACGCTTCGTCTTTTTAAAGACGCTTCGGACGGACAATGTCGGTGAAAAGACAACATGGTCGGTGTTCAGCCAGACAAGGCTTGGCCACGACGAGAAGGCGACGAGGGTGGCCCGGGTACTGGGGTCGGGAGATCATCGACGACCCAGGCCGAAGGAGAAGAAACCCTCTGGAAAGCCACCGAGCCAGGCGGGAGTGAGGAAGGTCCTCGGCATACCATTCGGCCAGAGACCTTCAGATTCTCCCATTTGTATGCAGTTCTTCAACTGCTTGTAGCTGATCTTCAACCTTGACGAGCGCTCATCGAGGCTGTGTCTACCCCGCCGCCTCGAGAGAGAGAGAGAATATCGACTGCGCCAGAAGTTTCCAAATCCACGTGACGACGAAAAGCGGTGCCAAAAGGCTGCGAACCTCCTTCTTCGCGATTTTGAGAGTGGTGAGCATGATCCCAAGTTCCCCAGGTCGAAACTTAGTTTAGGTATAGGGGAGGGAGTTAAGGGTAATCGTAATGTGTTTTCCCTTTTACGATGTGCCGTGTGTTCCCCATTTCCATAGAGTCAAATTCATAAATTTGTGCATGATTGTAGTTACTTTAATCTGTGCCTATGACATGTATTTTGTAATGCTTCAAACTGTTTAAAAATAAAAGCATCCATTTCATGCTATTCAACCTGGTCTATTGAGTCCTTTCTCTGCACTACTGTTCTCTGCATCTAAGTCCAAGGTCTAGAACCGTAGGGGGAGTGGGTCGAACCACTCAAGGGTAATTATTGCACGAAGCCTGGCAGGAGACCAGAACGAGCAAGAGAAACCCCCTACAGAAATGGCGACCGCGGCAGGACCTTGGCAGCAGGAAAGTAGTTTGTTAGATCAAGGTCTGAATAAACGAAATGTGATGGATGAAAGAATAGTAGATTATGTTTTTGGAAAAGTCAACCTCACAAAACAATGGATATCTGACCTATTAAGGGATAGGCGCCCGCTAGACGCAGCCATCAAGTGGACAGAGGGTAAAGAGCATAAGAAATCTGTAGAAAAGGCGGTCTGGCTGATGTGCTACAAGAAGCAAGTCCAGCTTTTGGACCAGGTCGTTGCAGCACAGACAGCCCAGATCAAAGGGTTGCTTACAGACGTAGAGGAAAAGGTTGCGGGAGGTCAAAGATTGATTGAATCGCTTAACGCGCTGAATCAGGAATGCCACTCCATAATTCGCTGCCACGAAACCCGGGTAGAGTATATAAAATGTCAGGTCATTGAGGCCAAGGCCAGTGAAGGTAGAATGAGAGACAGGTGTTTCCGTCTAGCTAAGCAAATAGAGGCCCAAGAGGAAAAACTTCTGGGAGCCAGGGCAGCATATAAGATGGCCATGGAGGATAGATCTGAGAGCACCGACCACAGCGCTTGCCGCCGGGAGCAAGAGGACCTGAGAATCGCCCTAGCCAAGGCAAACGGGTTGGTGTGTCTCATAAACCCACCAGCGAGCCAGCTATTGCTAGCCAAGGAATCCAAAAGACCGATTCCACAAGAGATAGTTCGGGAACCGACCCCCGAACCCTCTGCGTCTCCTGCTTATGATGAGTCTTGGACTCCGGGGAAGGAGACGGAGACCGTAGAGGAAGAGATTCCTGAGGTAGAGCAGCCCCAGATAGTAGAGTCAGGGCCGGCGCCGATGTGTCCAACTAGACACCGGAGGCTCGGTCCAAATGAAGACAATGGCGATGACGGACCCCTTGAGAATCAGATCATAATGCCCCACAGCGCACAACAGCTGAGGGCAATGATAAGTCACATCCCAAAACTCTCCGAGTCAGGAGATCCCTCTGTGCATTTCAGGGACGTGGAGCAGACCGCAGCAGTCAATGACTGCGATGGGGTTGAACAGTCTAAAATGCTGCTGTTCTCCCTGGACAGCTCGCTCCTCCAGTGTCTCCCTGATGAGAGCAAGAGAGGGCACAGGGACTATGAGTTGCTACGGGATGAGATCCTGGAGATTATAGGAGAGGGTGACGGAACTCCGTTCCTCCGTTTAGAAAAGACAGTGCAGCTAGAGGGAGAACCCCCACGGGTTTTCGCCGGAAGGTGGTGGCCCATGTATCGGCGCAGCTGCCCGGGAGGACCGGAACGGAACGCGCTAAATGATGAACAAAGGGCTCATTGGCTTCGGTGCCTGGTAGCAGGTTGCTTGCCAGTAGTGAGGGAGCAGGCCAAAGCATGGTTTGACCCCACTAATGCCCGCTCCACGGAGGAACTAGTACTTGATCAGCTCACGATCAGTTACAGGAACAACAAGGGTAAGAAAACGCCTGTTGTAAAAGGAAAGGTGCATGAGGTGAGGCCCGCAGCTTCTGCTAAAAAGGAATGGCATCAGGAGGGAAATCGCCCTCCCCAAGCCAACAGCAGTTGTTACGGGTGTGGGAAGGAGGGTCATTGGCGCAAGGACTGTAGGAATCCATGGAAGGATAAGAGAGAGAGAGCGTTTGCCGCAGCCCAAGCCCGAGCCCAAGCCCAAGTCCTAGCCCACGGCCAGATCATTGTCCCAACACCAGTCCAAGCCCAAGCCCAGACCGCTGCCCCAGCACCGGTCCAGAACCCAACCGTAGCCCCTGCCCCAACCACAGGGGGTGGTGCGGTTGTGGATCCCGCTGCGATTGAGTCAGTCTTGGAGACTATGCGGTCTCTGATGACCTGGCAGGGGAAGGTAGCGGTTGCCAACAGCCCTATCGCTCCCGCGACCCCAACCGAAACTCCTAAATGACTGATGCCTGCGCAGCCCGTCTACTTGTGTCCGCTCCGCTATGACGCCTGGAGAAGACCTGTGGTGGAGATGGAGGTGGAAAGACAAAAGGGTAGTTACCTGTTGGATACGGGAGCTTCGTGTACCGTGATCCACACAGATAAACCTTTTGCCTCACCTCTGTCCGCCCAGGCTCCATACTTAGTAGCGGGTTTCACAGGCAGAGAACAGGCTGACGCGTACTCCCTCCCGCTCTCCATTCAGTTGGGAGCACTCCACACCACATGGACGTGCATCCTATTGAAGTGGAGTGAGGGGGGTGGAAAAGGCATCCTCGGGGCTGATTTCTTGGTGGAACACGGGATCCTCGTGGACCTGAGAAATCACTGTCTCTGGGGAGCCGAGAGCGGTTTAGGTAAGGTAGTCGTAATCCCAGGGAAGGAAGAAAAGGGGGCCCTATGTACCAGGAAGCCGTCAGGAGGTTACGATCTCGAGCTCATGGTAGCGAACGTCCCAATGGACTTGCAGGCGTGCGTGTCGGAAAATCTGACCGCGTTTGCCACCCACAAGCACGACTGTGGGAGAGTCACTGGGTTTGAAGTCAGTGTAGACGGGGACCCCATGATCCAACCCCAAAAGCAGTATAACTTCCCTAAGGAGGCAGAACCCGACATGGAGACAGCAATATCTTTGTTGGTGCAGCAGGGCGTATTGAGAACAATAGCCACTCACGTGAACTCCCCATTATGGCCGGTAAAGAAGCCGGACAATTCGTGGAGAGCCACGGTGGACTACAGAGTCCTCAATAGTAACATCCCAGCCTGCGCGCCCACGGTAGCAGCAGTTGCAGACCTAATAGGGAGTATTCCAGCATCGGCGACCACGTTCACGGTGCTGGACATCTCGAACGGTTTCTGGTCCATTCCGCTGCGGCGGGAGGATCAGTACAAGTTTGCCTTTACTTTCAAAGGGCAACAGTACACTTGGAACTGCTTACCACAGGGTTTTCACAACAGCCCCAGCATTTTCCATCAGAGCATGGCGGGGAGTTTAAAAGAGTTTAGCCAGCCCAACCAGATAGTACAGTATGTGGACGACCTACTCCTGTTCACGGACACAAGGGAGGAGCACGGCCCACTATTAGCCGAATTGTTGGAACTGTTAGAAAGGAAGGGTTTCAAAGTAAACCCGAAGAAAGCACAGATCGGCCAGCAGGAAGTCAAATTCCTGGGTCTGGCCATCCGCGCTGGGGAAAGAGCCATAGATAAGGCCAGAAGGGAATCAATACAAGATCTGCCGATCCCCAACACAGTAACGGGTGTAAGGTCCTTTTTGGGATTGACCAGGTACTGCAGAGATTTCATCGAGGACTATGCTGCCACAGCAGCCCCGCTACTTCGACTCTTACACAAGGGAGTCGAGTGCTCTTGGGATGAGGGGTGCCAGGCAGCATTCGAGAAGTTGAAAAGAGATCTGCAGACCGCGCCAGCCCTAGGGGCCATAGATGGGGGAGAGGAGCTCTTCCTGGAGGTAGCCGCTAGTGGGGACAGCCTGAGCGCAGTGTTGCTCCAGGAGCGGCACGGCAAGCTGAGACCGGTAGTTTATTCCTCCAGGGTGCTCACGGATGTAGAGAGGAGTTTCTCCAATTGCGAACGGCATCTCCTGGCCACGCATTGGGCTGTGAACAGATCAGTGATCTTCACAGGAACCTCTCCCATCACGCTCCTCACCCATCACACCCCCACAAAGATGCTTCTGGATGGGAGGATCAAGGATGGGACCGTAAGCAGCGCTCGGATTGCGCGCTGGACCCTCCTCCTTTCCCAGATGGATCTCAAAGTTAAAGGCCTCTGCGCGCCAAGGCTCGCAGCCAACATGGCATATCCCAGGACAGCCCATCGGTGTTCCGTAGAAGGGGTATGGGAGGTCAACATAGGTTTACGGGCCGGGATACACCCCACAGGCCGCGAAATCTACGTAGACGGTTCTAGCACTGTATCTGCTGGCGAACGACTCACAGGGTGTGGAGTTTATGACCCTGCGGCAAACATTGCCCTGGCAATTAAGCTCCCCAGCACTATGAGCGCACAGCAGGCTGAACTGTCCGCGGTGGCGTACGTGGTTACCCACCCCGAGATTTTCCCAACCCCATACACGATTTGCTCAGACAGCATGTTCACATGCAATTCGTGTACAGAGTACCTCGCCATCTGGTCCCGACGCGGATATACCTCCGCGGACGGGCGGCCTTTAACAGTTAAGCCCTTGCTGGAAAAGATCCTGGCAGCTGTGGGAGAGGAAGGGGAGGTGTTCATCCATAAGGTGAAGGCTCATTCCACCACAGAACCCCGCAGTCAGGGCAACCAGCAGGCGGATGCGCAAGCCAGGGAGTGTGCCCGCAACGGCATTCTCTGGGACCGATATGAACCCGGACCCGTGGCGGCGATCCAAGGCAGGGAGGGAATTCCAGGGAACACAGGGGTGACACCGACCCCAGACCTAAAGACCGTCCAAACCCTGGATCCCGCCCTAAAAACAGTCCTAAAAGCCATCACAGAAGGCAAGCAGGTAGAGGGTCCGTACAGTACGGCAGCCCTCACAGTCAAAGAAGGCATGCTGTTCCGAGAGGAGCAGTGGGTTGTGCCGCAGCAGCACCGGAGGGAATTCCTGCAACTGGCCCACGAGGGTCCAGGAGCGGGACACCCCGGGCCTGAGGTCACCTGGCAACGGGTAGAGCAGGCGGGATGGTGGCCGGGACTTCGGGACGATGTCCGCGAATTCTGCACAAGCTGTCTTGTGTGCGCTGCAAACAACCCAGACCCCCACAAAAGGAAGGTGCCCATGGGGCACATCAGGAGGGTAGAGGGACCATGGCAGTCGATTCAGGTCGACTACATAGGGCCCCTGCCCGCCGCCCAGGGAGGCTATAAGTACTGCCTTGTCCTGGTAGATGTGTTCACCAAATGGGTAGAAGCTTTCCCGTGCAGAACAGCTATGGCACTGGGTACTGCTAAGACCTTGATTCGGGAAGTGTTCTCACGGTGGGGTCTCCCCCGTTTTGTAGAGTCCGACCAAGGGAGTCAGTTCGCCGGTCAAGCAATGCAGAACGCCCTCATGCTCCTGGGCATTGAGGGGAAGTGGCACGTAGCATACAATCCCCAGTCATCCGGGATTGTTGAACGCATGAATCGGACCCTCAAGGAAAAGCTGTGGAAGGAGACAATGGGCTCGCCCCAGAAATGGGCGGAGGTCCTGCCTTTAGTCCTCATGGGGATCCGAGCCAGCCAGTCCAAAAGTACGGGGTATTCCCCGCACGAATTAATGACTGGAAGGATCATGCGAACCCCCACCCATGTACTAGCTCCGGTGCTCACTGAGGGCCAGCTCCGAGAGGTGAAACGAGACAAATTCGTCCAAACCCTTTTGGAGTGCCTGAAACAGATTTATGGGCAGGCGGCTGGGAACATGGGAAGGCAGCACCAGGGAAATAGACTGTTACTGGAACCTCGTAAGCAACAAGAGTGGGTAGTCGGAGACCAGGTCATGGTCCGAAACTACGCCAGAGTAGGGAGTTTTGAACCATTGTACATGGGGCCTTACAGCATTGTGGACAAGGCCAGCCCTATGGTTTATGCAGTGAAGGTGCCCCGACGTACCAAATGGTTTCACATTAACCAGTGTAAACTGTTTAAACCGGGTGCACAAGGGCCATCAAAAGGGACCAGGTCTGAGAACAAAGATCCTCAGCCTGTAACAGAGTCACAGACCACACAGGCTGGAACAGTAGCCTGCGTGAAAGGAGAGGCCATCCCATTGGAGTGGGAGGTCTCCCCTCTAGAATGGGATTCGGACAAGGAAGAGCCCGAACAGCTCGACCTCGCCTTAGACCCAATCACAGAGGAGGAGGAGTCAGAGGGCGACGATCCCGCCCTCGACTCAAGCTTGGGGGAGGTAGGGAATGGGGGCGGAGACTCACTACCTGTAGGGACAGGTGAGGTGGAGTCGGAGGCCACAGATCCCGACCCCGGGGGGGCGGAGCCTGAGGGAAGGGAGCTGGAGCCGGCAGCTGTGGAGGAACCACAGGCTGTGACGGTGACAGTCCCAACCCCCGGTCCATCAGCCCCGGGAGCCCAACCCAAAGCAGCCCCTCGTAGGTCGGCTCGAGCGCCCCAGCCCAGAAAGTTTTGGCCAGATTCTCCCCATTTTTCCCAACCTCGGCTTAGAGCAGCCCCAGGAAGGCATGGTTCCCGTTCAACAGTGACAGGCTGCGGGGGATCAAAGCCGAGGGCCAGTGCAGCCCCACCGCAGGGTGTGGCGTGCGACAGCCCTCACAGGGATTAGGCAAGCCGCCCCGCGGAGGGCGGCGCTGTACATAAGTTAAGTTAGGTAATTATGGTGATAGTTTAAGGAATATAAAGTATACGGTGTTAAGGAATGTTAAGAGTGCAATTTTTAAGTCTGCCCGGTATGTGTGTTTGTTTGGGAGCGGGGTCCAGGAACCCGCGCGTCCATTTAATTAGGCCAGCACCTATTGGGAGCCCGGCTACATCATTTTATTGGTTACAGAAACCTGGGATATGATGAAAAAGATTATCATCGTGTTCGTGGCGATCGGGTGCGGGTGGGCCTACCGAGGCCGCACCAAGGACGTCATCATCTTCGGGTGTTCCGGGGACATGGCCCCCATCGCAACGGATGGGACAGGGGAGCGAGAGGTTGAGGAAACCGCCAGCTACTTCCACCAAGGGAGATGGCCAGGTTGGCTGGGAACGAATTCTGCGGAATACTCCAGCAATTTCGGTTTTGCCTACCAAGAGACTTCGTTAACGTGCCCTCGGGTGAGGATCCTTGCACCCAGAGTCAGCGTTACCGTGGGAAAGAGGATCTGTCTGGTGTGTAATGGGAACGTACCACTAAGGCAATGGTGGTGGCTGCGAAAGCTGGGAAAGGACATGAGAAACTCTACGGTCGAGTGGGAGCGACTGGGTAATAATACCCATCGGACTATTACGGGGACTCACGGACAATTACGTGTGTGTTGGGACAAATGGTGGGAACCAGATGAAGGAATATATGTCTGTATGTGGGGTTCGAGACACGTTTGCCCCAAGGGCGTATCCATCTTCTTCCAGAGGCAGTGGCAGGATGAAGGAAAGGGGATGGGATGGGATGTCAGCACTCGAGCGTGCGGAGCCCCATACTCCCCTATTCCAGTAAACGCTACGGAACTCATCACCCGCCCACGCAAGCCCCTGCCCACGCTTCCGGTAGCACTAGCCCAGAAAGAAGGGTGCCCAACCACCACCAAGGGACCCGGGAACGGTTTAGTATTGGTACCCACCGGTCAGGTGCTGTACCAAGGGGTACACCACGCGGTGGCCTCAGTGATTTTAAATCTCACGGAGGTACGATTGCCGGAGTGGTGTCCCAAAGAAACGGAACAATTATACCAGGTCCTGTTAACCCGAATGTTTAGACAGTTTTACGAATTTGACTTTGCCGACATCAACAAAGGCAAATTATACACCACACCACCAGAAGTTTTGGATCGAGTCGGGAGGCAAAGAAGGGGTACAGTAAATGACATATTCACTGCTTTTAATACCGGGACATCTGTCGTCAACGCTCTAGATAACGTGGAGCTGCAGACACAGATCAACGGTTTAAAAGCCCAGTTAAGGAACATACTGACAGACGAAAATAAGGTAGTGGGTTCTGAGTTACATGAGGACCAGGCCATGATACTACACTTTAAGGAAATAATAGCTGAGCTGGAGAAACACGCGAGAACGGTAAATGCGCTCATTAAGGAGGATCGGAATGCGTCCGATCAAGCTGCACAAAATGAGGCCTGTGTGCTATACGGGGCGTGGTTACTGGGCGAGGGCCGCAGTAATCTTGAGGATTTAAAACAGGGTTTGGTCCCGTCCTGGATTAGCAGCAAGCACTTGCAAGCGCTCCACCCTTTTGAGAATGCATTAAGCCCGTGCCAGCTCAGACTAGCTGCAGAAGCGTACCCAGTCCCAGTGGACTGCGGACGTTCGAATCATACTATCATGGGAATAGTGGTAAGAATGCCGGTGTTGGGTCCGGCAGCAAAGCCCTCCCCGGTATACAGGGTAGAGAACATTGGAGTCATTCAGGGGGGCGCACACATTCGTTACGCAGTGGTCCCGCCTTATGTCGTCAGATGGGAGCGTACGATGACAGGCACCGACCTCTCGGGATGTCGGAGCCAGGGAGCACACATCATCCTGTGTCCCCAGCACTTGAATGCCTTTTTGAAACCACAGTGCGGGTTCAGAACCGCTAGTGCGAAGCCGATAAATTGCACCATGGAGGCAATGGCAGAGGACCATGTGCCCCCGCAGGTAGCATATATCGGGGGTGGGACATACTGCGTCACCACTGCAGTGCCTCACTACCGCCACGGACAACACTAGTGGTGTTTGATCAGTGATAGCAGTTTCTGTTTCAAACCCAGGGCCGAGGTTCAAGTGGCACAACAATGAATTGTTCCCATTCCTGCACCCTCCACCGTTCACCTCACTGTCAAAGAGAATTTCACAGACTTGCAACGATTCGTCGCGCATTTTGGTTATGTCATTCCCCCTCTTCCCGAACGCCTCACCAAGATTTTAAAAGCCGTTATAGTTTCACAGAAACATTTTTACACACTGGAGCAGAAGACTTTAGAGATAGGAAAAGACATATTGGACATAACCATCCCACCATGGTGGGACTTGTTCACTAACATAGAGGTCCCGGCCTGGATTAGAATAGCATCCCACATCCTAGTAGTGTGTCAGGTTTTAATTGTGATATTTTTGCTCTTCGTGCATTGCAAAAGAAGCAAACGCCTCCAGAGGCACGAGAACACAGGAGAATGGAGAGAACGCTATGTGCGAATGGGGGAAGAAGTCACCCCACTTTAAGCTGCTAGTATTGAAGGTTAAGCGTCCCTCCATGGTTTTTTTTTGATTTTGGCTATTTGCGTGTTTTTTTTTAAGGATATGAATATTGTTATGTTATTAGTCGTTCTTAAGTTTTTGGATTAATAAAAGGTGTATGCAGGTGGTGCAAGGGGGTATCAACCCCTGCACATCTGACAGATGAATGTATTATAGTTTAAGAAATGCTGCCTATGATTGTCCAAGTGTGCAAAAGGTAATTTTCGTTTTTTTCGGAAATGGGAACTGCATGTGTCGTGAGGGTCATAGATAGTTAAGTGCCAGGAATGTTTGGATGTGGGGAATCAGGGAAAATTTGCTCACCAAGAATAATTGATACTTTAAGCAAGCTATCAGTATCACAGGGGGGCCTGTAAGATTCGAAATTTTCAGCAATAATCACGCAAGAAAACCGGATAAAATAAGACCGTTTATTGACCAAAGTAAGCATGCACAGAAAAACCTTTGATAAAAGGGCATACAAAATGGCCGCCGGGCCTCGTGATCAGTTTTCTGGACCATGTTATTTCTGTTACTGCAAGCCAGACAGGCTTGTGGATTGAAGACAGTAAGCCCGCGAAAGCCAGTATCTGGGAACCGAAACTCAGGGAAACAGCATACATATTCAAGGGATTCTAAGTACAGGATGGGGCCCATCAAGATATGGGCGGACAATGCAAAAACACTTATACCCATTTATTGTACAAAGGAGAAACCGTTTAACAGCCATCAAGAAAATCTCCGGACCGATCAATATGCGAACCGAGTCGCGATGACAATGTAAAAGACTTAAAAAGACATTATCGGCCAGGAAGGCCAGTTAAGTTATCACCGGCTCCCGTTACAAGACAAAGCGCCCCTGCAGAGATTTCTGCCCGCCAAAATTAATACAAAGACAGGACTATGATTTGGCGGGAGATAAGACTGTCCCAAAAGGGTATAACTATGGATTGAAAGTCCATCAAAAGTTACAAGGAACGATCGGAGGAAACACGATCGACGTTATCGGAGTGATCGACGGAACGAACGGACGAACGAAGGACGGACGGTGCCAGGATCGGCACCTCTTCTACCTCGGTAGCTTCGGAATCGATGAAGACGCTTCGTCTTTTTAAAGACGCTTCGGACGGACAATTTCGGTGAAAAGACAACGTGGTCGGTGTTCAGCCAGACAAGGCTCGGCCACGACGAGAAGGCGACGAGGGTGGCCCGGGTACTGGGGTCGGGAGATCATCGACGACCCAGGCCGAAGGAGAAGAAACCCTCTGGAAAGCCACCGAGCCAGGCGGGAGCGAGGAAGGTCCTCGGCATACCATTCGGCCAGAGACCTTCAGATTCTCCCATTTGTATGCAGTTCTTCAACTGCTTGTAGCTGATCTTCAACCTTGACGAGCGCTCATCGAGGCTGTGTCTACCCCGCCGCCTCGAGAGAGAGAGAGAATATCAACTGCGCCAGAAGTTTCCAAATCCACGTGACGACGGAAAGCGGTGCCAAAAGCCTGCGAACCCCCATCTTCGCGATTTTGAGAGTGGTGAGCATGATCCCAAGTTCCCCAGGTCGAAACTTAGTTTAGGTATAGGGGAGGGAGTTAAGGGTAATCGTAATGTGTTTTCCCTTTTACGATGTGCCGTGTGTTCCCCATTTCCATAGAGTCAAATTCATAAATTTGTGCATGATTGTAGTTACTTTAATCTGTGCCTATGGCATGTATTTTGTAATGCTTCAAACTGTTTAAAAATAAAAGCATCCATTTCGTGCTATTCAACCTGGTCTATTGAGTCCTTTCTCTGCACTACTGTTCCCTGCATCTAAGTCCAAGGTCTAGAACCGTAGGGGGAGTGGGTCGAACCACTCAAGGGTAATTATTGCACGAAGCCTGGCAGGAGACCAGAACGAGCAAGAGAAACCCCCTACAACCCGCATGGGTCCTAGCTATGCCTGCCTTTTCGTGGGATATGGGGAACATTCTTTGTTCCAGTCCTACTCAGGTCCCCTCCCTCACCTCTTTTTCTGGTACATTGATGACTGTATCGGAGCAGTTTCCTGCTCTCGGCCTGAATTAGAACATTTCATTCACTTTACTTCCAATTTCCACCCTTCCCTCATCTTCACATGGTCCACCTCTGACTCTTCCCTGCCCTTCCTCGACTTCTCTGTCTCTGGGGATAGGTTATTGACAAACATTCACTACAAGCCCACTGACTCCCACAGCGACCTGGACTACATTTCCTCCCACCCCGCCTCCTGTAAGGACTCTTCCATTCTCCCAGTTTCTCCTTCTTCGCCGTATCTGCTCTGACGATGCCACCTTCCATACCAGTGCTTCTGACATGTCTTCCTTTTTCCTCAACCGAGGATTCCCCTCTACTGTGGTTGACATGGCCCTTGACCGTGTCCGTTCTATCTCCCGCACTTCTGCCCTCACTCTTGCCCCTCCCTCCCGGAACCACGATAGGGTTCCCCTTGCCCTCAGCTTTCACCCCACCAGCCTGCACATTCAACGGATCATTCTCCGCCATTTCTGCCACCTCCAGTGTGACCCCACCACCAAACACATCCTCCCCGCACCTCCCCTTTCAGCATTCCAAAGGGACCGCTCCCTCCGTGACACCCTGGTTCCCTCCCCTTTCCCTTCGCCCAGAACCTTCCCATGCAAGTGCAGGAGATGCAACACATGCCCTTATACCTCTCCCCTTCCCACTGTCCAGGGCCCCAAACACCCCTTCCAGGTGAAGCAGCGATTTACTTGTACTTCTTGCAATTTAGTATACTGTATTCGCTGCTCCGATGCGGTCTCCTCTACATTGGGGAGACCAAACGCAGATTGGGTGACCGCTTTGTGGAACGCCTCCGTTCAGTCTGTAAGGGGGATCCTGAGCTTCTGGTCGCCTGTCATTTTAATTCACCGCTCCATTCCCACTCGGACCTCACCATCCTCGGCCTCTTACACTGTTCCAATGAAGCTTAACGTAAGCTTGAGGAACAGCACCTTATCTTTCGATTAGGCACTTCACAGCCTTCTGGACTCAACATAGAGTTCAACAATTTCAGATCATAACCTCGGCCCCTATCATATATATTTTTTCTCCATACCTTTTTTTTCTCTCCCACATAGCAGCTGTCTTTCATTCTGCCAGTGCAATTTACACTTCATCTAGAGCCATCCCCTGTTTCTTAACCTGTCCCATTACCATCTCCTTTTGACTTGAATATCTCAATGTCTCTTAACCTCTCCTGCCTTCTATCCTATCATAGACCTCCCCTTTTGTTCTTTCATCCCCTCCCCCCTTTCCCAGCCCCTACCCTTGCTTAGAAATCTGTTCCATTTCCTGCTTTTTTCCAGTTCTGATGAAAGGTCTTCGATCTGAAACGTTAACTCTGTTTCTCTCTCCATGGATGCTGCCTGGCCTGCTGAGTTTTTCCAGCGTTTTCTGTTGTTATTTTGGATTTCCAGCAGCCGCAGTATTTTGCTATTGTATTAGTGTCTGTAGACACTAGGGGCCGGATATTCCGATCCCTATGCGGGTGTACGCGCTGTGTACATACCCGTAGGGACATCGGAAATGCCAGTTTCAGGCATGCACAGTGCATGCGCTGAAAACCGGCATTTCCGATCCTCTTGACAGATCGGACACCTGCCCTGGAGAAGGGCCTCTGCGGGGGGGCGGGGGGGGAAGAGTTCCAGCTGGAGAGAGTGCAATTCCATCGCAACCATATGCCGCTGCACACATGAAAAGCTTGTACCATAGTCTGGCCCCTGCCCGAGCTTGTAGATCTGAGCTGGGGAGGGAGGCTCTTTTTGATTCAGGCTATGTTAATACCACCAAGACCAGGTTACCAACGTGCCTGGCAGGTGGAGAATACGGTGTGTCCACAACCACCTGAGCCACGGGTGAGATCAAGAAGAAAATAATAAATCCAATAAGTAATTCAGGAACAGCTTCTTTACTCAGAGTGGCGAGAATGTGGAACTCACTACCACATGGAGTGGTTGAGGTGAATAGCATAGATGCATTTAAGGGGAAGCTCGATAAGTACATGAGGGAGAAAGGAATAGAAGGATATGTTGATAGGATGAGATGAAGTAAATAGAGTGGGAGGAAGTTCATGTGGAGCATAAGCACCAGCATCGACCAGTTGGGCCAAATGGCCTGTTTCTGTGCTGTAAATTTTATGTAGTTCTATGTATAAAGTTCAGAAGTGCAGAACTGCAGAGGTAGGTCAACCCTAATATGTAATAAAGGTCAGATATAAATTGTGAGGCAAGTTACGCACAGTGTAAAGGCCCCGTCACCATTACAACATAACACAAATAAGCTGTGACAGTTCAAATTAGTGAGCAAATGAGTCACAAGTTAGTAAGATCCCCACCTATGGGGAAAACTTAACCACCGAGTTGGAGGCGGATATTGTTATGCATCCATATTATAAATTATAAATTCATGAAGAGCGTATAGACTATTCCAAGGCTGCCTAAATTGTGGGTCCTGATGTCCAGCAATCTGGTCCTGGAAGCTCAGGTATTTTCTCGGTGATGTTAAATTGGTAGGGCAGGCTTCGCACCTGCCCAACTTGACTGTCCCACTGCTGATCCCTGGTGATTTTTGATTTTGGCAGGCTCCAGGCGGTATTCTTGCCTATACCATGGAGCTTGCCGAAGAGGAGGGAGGGCAGGCAAATCACTGCTTCTGGGAACAATGGAACAGGAATAGGCCATTCAGCCCCTCAAACTTGTTCTGGGAAGCTGCAGCAGCTTAAGGGATCTGCTGCCACCCAGGCAGAGGAAGAATGGAGCAGGTGATGAAATAAAAATGACAGAGACTTTTAACTGCAGTTGCCAACATTGAACATTGGCTCTTTATATTCTCTTCCATCATCTCCCTAGCAACCCAGTATAAATCAGGAGTGAATCTGAGTCAGGGGAATGAGGCAGAAATGGAGGAAAGTGGGGTGCATGACATTCACAAGTTGCCACCTAAATATGAGTGGCCGCTTCTACTGGATGGTGAAAAATGGAACAGGCGCTAAAGTGGACAGAGGTCCAGCATCCCATTTCCCACTGCCATCAGTCTGGTTAGTGCCAAAAATATCAGGTGGTGGCATTTGCAAGTTGCCATTCAGTGGGGGAGAAATTGGTCCCCGTTGAACTTGTTTTTTGGTACAAAATGCAAATTGGGGGTACCAATTTCTGGGCTATCATGCTGAAGACTTGTGCTTCAGAACTCGCGCCTCTAGCCAAGCTGTTCCAGTACAGCTACAACACTGGCATCTATCTGACAATGTGGAAAACTGCTCAGGTATGTCCTGTCCACAAAAAGCAGGACAAATCCAACCCGGCCAATTACCACCCCATCAGTCTACTCTCGATCAGTAGGAGAGCATTTTTGTGACAGTAACCATAATTTGGTGAGATTTAAGGTAGTCATGGAAAAGGACAAAGATGGACCGGAAATAAAGGTTCTAAATTGGGGGAAGGCCTATTTTAATAATAAGGCAGGATCTGGCCAAAATGGACTGGGATCAGCTACTTGTAGGAAAATCCACATCAGAGCAATGGGAGTCTTTCAGAAAGGAAATAGAGAGAGTACAATGCCAACATGTTCCTGTAAAGGTCAAGGGTGGGATCAACAAGCCCAGGGAACCCAGGATGTCAAGGGATATACAAGAATGGATTAGGAAAAAAAGGGAGGCTTTTGGCAGATACAAAGGACTAAAAACAGTGGAAGCCCTAGAGGAGTATAGAAAGTGCAGGGAGGTACTTAAAAAATAAATTAGGAGAGCATAGAGGGGGCATGAAAAAACACAGGCGGGCAAAATAAAAGGAAAATCCCAAGGTGTTTTCTAAGTATATTAAGGGAAAGAGGATAATCAGGGAAAGAGTAGGGCCCATTAGGGGTCAAAGTGGCAATCTGTGTGTAGAGCTGGAAGATGTAGGTGAGGTTTTAAATGAATATTTTGCATCTGTGTTCACTATGGAGAAGGGCGATGTAGGCATAGAAATCAGGCAGGGGGATTGTGATATACTTGAACAAATTAGTATTGAGAGGGAGGAGGTACTAGCGGTTTTAGCAGGCTTAAAAGTGGATAAATCCCCAGGCCCTGACGGGATGTATCCCAGGCTGCTGTGTGAGGCAAGGGAGGAGATTGCAGGGGCTCTGACACAAATTTTCAGAACCTCTCTGGCCACAGGGGTGGTGCCAGAGGACTGGAGAACAGCTAACGTAGTACCATTGTTCAAGAAGGGTAATAGGGATAAACCAGGGAATTACAGGCCAGTGAGCCTAACATCAGTGGGAGGGAAATTATTGGAAAAAATTCTGAGGGACAGAATTAGTCTCCACTTGGAGAGGCAGGGATTAATCAGGGATAGTCAGCATGGCTTTGTCAGGGGGAGAGCATGTCTGACCAATTTGATTGAATTTTCCGAGGGGGTGACTAGGTGTGTGGATGAGGGTAGTGCAGTTGATGTAGTCTACATGGACTTCAGTAAGGCTTTTGACAAAGTCCCACATGGGAGACTGGTCAAGAAGGTAAGAGCCCATGGGATCCAGGGCAATTTGGCACATTGGATCCAAAATTGGCTTAATGGCAGGAGGCAGAGGGTGATGGTCGAAGGCTGTTTTTGTGACTGGAAGCCTGTGTCCAGTGGTGTACCGCAGGGATCAGTGCTGGGTCCTTTGCTGTTTGTAGTGTACATTAATGATTTAGATATGAATGTAGGAGGTATGATCAGTAAGTTCGCAGATGACACAAAAATTGGTGGAGTGGTAAATAGCGACGAGGGAAGCCACAGGCTACAGGACGATATAGATGGGATGGTTAGATGGGCAGAACAGTGGCAAATGGAATTTAACCCTGAAAAGTGTGAGGTGATGCATTTTGGGAGGACTAACAAGGCAAGGGAATATACAATGAATGGTAGGATCCTAGGAAGGACAGAGGATCAGAGGGACCTTGGTGTGCATGTACATAGATCCCTGAAGGCAGCAGGACAGGTAGATAAGGTGGTTAAAAAGGCATATGGGATACTTGCCTTCATTAGCCGAGGCATAGAATATAAGAGCAGGGAGGTTATGATGGAGCTGTACAAAACGCTAGTTAGGCCACAGCTGGAATACTGTGTGCAGTTCTGGTCGCCACACTATAGGAAGGATGTGATTGCATTGTAGAGGATGCAGAGGAGATTCACCAGGATGTTACATGGGCTGGAGCGCTTCAGCTATGAAGAGAGACTGGACAGGCTGGGGTTGTTTTCCTTAGAGCAGAGAAGGCTGAGGGGGGACCTGATTGAGGTGTACAAAATTATGAGGGGCATAGATAGGGAAGATAGAAATGAACTTTTCCCCTTAGTAGAGGGGTCAATAACCAGGGGGCATAGTTTCAAGGTAAGGGGCAGGAGGTTTAGAGGGGATTTGAGGAAAAACTTTTTCAGCCAGAGGGTGGTTGGAATCTGGAACTCACTGCCTGAAAGGGTGGTAGAGGCAGGAACCCTCACAACATTCAAGAAGCATTTAGATGAGCACTTGAAACGCCATAGCATACAAGGCTACGGACCAAGTGCTGGAAAATGGGATTAGAATAGACAGGGCTTGATGGCCAGCGTGGACACGATGGGCCGATGGACCTCTTTCTGTGCTGTATAACTCTATGACTCTATGACAATCATCAGCAAAGTGATGGAAGGTATCATTGACAGTGCTATCAAGCGGCACTTACTCACCAATAACCTGCTCACTGATGCCCAGTTTGGTTTCTGCCAAGACCACTCGGCTCCAGACCTCATTACAGCCTTGGTCCAAACATGGACAAACGAGCTGAATTCCAGAGGTGAGAAGAGAGTGACTGCCCTTGACATCAAGGCAGCATTTGACCGAGTGTGGCATCAAGGAGCCCTAGTAAAACTGAAGTCAATGGGAAGTGGGGAGCACATGCTCCATTGGCTGGAGTCATACCTAGCACAAAGGAAGATGGTTGTGGTGGTTGAAGGTCAATCATCACAGCCCCAGGACATCGCTGCAGGAGTTCCTCAGGGCAGTGTCCCAGGCCCAACCATCTTCAGCTGCTTCATCAATGACCTTCCCTCCAACATAAGGTCAGAAATGGGGATGTTCGCTGATGACTGCACAGTGTTCAGTGCCATTCACAACTCCTCAGATAATGAAGCAGTCCATGCCTGCATGCAACAAGACCTGGACGACATTCAGGCTTGGGTTGATAAGTGGCAGGTAACATTCATGCCACAGAAGTGCCATGCAATGACTATCTCCAACAAACGTGGGTCTAACCACCTCCCCTTGACATTCAACGGTATTACCATCATTGAATCCCCCACCATCAATATCCTGGGGGTCAGCATTGACCAGAAACTTAACTGGACCAGCCACATAAATATTATGGCAACAAGAGCAGGTCAGAGGCTTGGTATTCTGTGGCGAGTGTCCCACCTCCTGACTCCCCAAAGCCTTTCCACCATCTACAAGGCACAAGTCAGGAGTGCACGAACACATAGGGTCCAGGTAAGAGAAAATGGTGATAAGACAAATAGGGCCATATTACAAAAAAGTGTTAAGATGTCTAAAAATGTTAAAAAGACAAATCTAAAGGCACTGTATCTGAATGCACGAAGCATCGTAATAAGGTAGACGAATTAACAGTGCAAATAGATGTAAACGGATACGATATAATTGCAATTATGGAGATATGGCTACAGGGTGACCAAAACTGGGAGCTGAATATCCAAGGATATTCAATATTTAGGAAGGACAGGCAAAATGGAAAAGGAGGTGGGGTGGCGTTTAGTAAAGGATGAAATCAGAGCAATAGTGAGAAAGGATATTGGCTCAGAAAATCAAGATGTAAAATCAGTCTGGGTGGAGCTAAGAAGCACCAAGGGGCAGGAAACATTGGTGGGAGTTGTCTCTAGGCCTCCATACAGTAGTGGTAATGTAAGCGACGGCATCAAACAGGAAATTAGAGATGCATGTAACAAGGGTACTACAATAATCATGGGTGACTTTAATCTACATATAGACTGGCCAAAGCAAATTAGCAATAATACTGTGGAGGATGAATTCCTGAAGTGTGTATGAGATGGATTTTTAGACCAGTATGTTGAGTCGTCAACTAGGGAACAGGCTATCCTAGATTGGGTATTGTGCAATGAGAAGGGGTTAATTTATAATCTTGTTGTGCGGGTTCCTTTAGGGAAGAGTGACCATAACATGATAGAATTCTTCATTAAGAGGGAAAGTGAAGTAGTCCAATCCAAAACTAGGGTCCTAAATCTAAACAAAGGAAACTACGAAGGTATGAGGAGTGAGTTGGCTATGATAGATTGAGGAGCTTCATTACAAGGCTTGACGGTGGATGGGCAATGGCTAACATTTAAGGAACGAATGCATGAATTGCAACAGTTATACATTCCTTTCTGGCGCACAAACACAAAAAGGAAAAGCAGCCCAACCATGGCTAACAAAAGAAATTAAGGATAGTATTAGATCCAAAGAGGAGTCATATAATGTTGCCAGAAAAAGTAACAAGCCTGAGGATTGGGAACAGTTGAGAATTCAGTAAAAAGGACCAACAGATTGATTAAGAGGGGAAAAATAGAGTATGAGAGTAAACTTGGAAGGAACTTAAAAGTGGACTGTAAAAGCTTCTACAAGTATGTAAAAAGAAAAAGATTAGTGAAAACAAATGTAGGTCCCTTACAGTCAGAAACGGGAGAATTTATAATGGGGAACAAGGTAATGGCAGAGCAATTAAACAAATACTTTGGTTCTGTCTTCACAGAAGAGGACACAACTAACTTTCCAGAAATACTAGGGAACCAAGGGTCTCGTGAGAAGGAGGAATTAAAGGAAATTAGTATTAGTGAAAAAAAAAAGTCCTGGAGAAATTAATGGGACCTCCAAATCCCCCTCCCCAGGGCTGGCAAAATCCAGCCCTTAGTGTGCAAAATTAAAGCACAAGGGATTGGGGAAATATACTGGCATGGATTGAAAATTGGTTACCAGACAGGAAACAGAGAGTAGGAATAAATGGATCTTTTTTGGGGTGGCAGGCGGTGACTAAGTGGGATACCGCAGGGATCAGTGCTTGGGCCCCAGCTTTTAACAATATATATCAATGATTTGGATGGGGGAACCAAATGTAATGTTTCCAAGTTTGCTGATGACACGAAACTAAGTGGGATTATAAGTTGTGAGGAGGATGCAAAGAGGCTTCAAGGCGATTTAGACAACTTGAGTGAGTGGGCAAATGCATGGCAGATGCAGATTAACGTGGATAAATGTGAGGTTATCCATTTCGGTAGGAAAAGCAGAAAGGTAGAGTATTATTTAATTGGGATAGATTGGGAAATGTTGATGTACAAAGGGACCTGGATGTCCTTGTACACCAGTCACTGAAAGCAAACATGCAGGTGCAGCAGGCAGTTTGGAAGGCAAATGGTATGTTGGCCTTCATTGGAAGAGGATTTGCGTACAGGAGCAAGGATATCTTACTACACAGTTATACAGAGCCTTGGTGAGACCACACCTGGAGTACTGTGTGCAGTTTTGGTCTCCTTACCCAAGAAAGGATATACTTGCCATAGAGGGAGTGCAGCGAAGGTTCACCAGACTGATTCCTGGGATGACAGGACTGTCGTATGAGGAGAGATTGGGTCGACAAGGCCTGTATTCACTATAGTTTAGAAGAATGAGAGGGGATCTCATAGAAACGTATAAAATTCTGACAGGGCTAGACAGACTGGATGCAGGGAGGATGTTTCCCCTGGCTGGGGGTCTAGAACAAGGGGTCACAGTCTCAGGATATGGGGTAGGACATTTAGGACTGAGATGAGATGAAATTTCTTCACTCAGAGGGTGGTGAACCTGTGGAATTCTCTACCACAGAAGGCTGTGGAGGCCAAGTCACTGAATATATTTACGAAGGAGATAGATAGATTTCTAGACACAAGGGGTATGGAGAGAGAGCGGGAATATGGTATTGAGATAGAGGATCAGTCATGATCGTGTTGAATGGCGGAGCAGGCTCGAAGGGCCGAATGGCCTACTCCTGCTCCTATTTTTCTATATTCTATGTGATGGAACACTCTCCACTTGCCTGGATGAGTGCAGCTCCAACACCACAAGAAGCTCGACTCCATCCAGGACAAAACAGCCCACTTGATTGGCACCCCATTCACCACCTTAATCATTCACTCCCTCCACCACCGGCATACCGTGGCTGCAGTGTGTACCATCTACAAGATGCACTGCAGCAGCTCACCAAGGCTTCTTCGGCAGCACCTCCCAAACCTGCGACCTCTTCCACCTAGAAGGAAAGGGCAGCAGGCGCATGGGAAAACCACCACCTCGAAGTTCCCCTCCAAGTCACACACCACCCTGACTTAGAAGTATATCGCCAATCCTTCATCATCGCTGGGTCAAAATCCTGGAACTCCCTCCCTAACAGCACTGTGGGAGTACATTCACCACACGGACTGCAGCGGTTCAAGAATGGCGGCTCACTACCATCTTCTCAAAGGCAATTAGGGATGGGCAATAACAGCCTTGCCAGTGACACCCACATCCCATATACGAATAAAAAAAAGAGCCAATTTGCGCACAGCAAGATCACACAAACAGCAATGTGATAATAACCAGACAATCTGACCAGATACCAACGTGGCTAAGTCAATGGGGCATCTGGGGCCTCCTGAACACCGGGTCCAATGGTTCTATCTCCTTAGCCAATGCAAATTAAGGATAGAGAAAGAAACAGAGGGATGACGGCGAAGGAAATTGGGTGAATCAGAGTGGGTGAATTGGAGTCAAATTCGATACAGAAAGAGAAATGAAGAGAGGGAAAGGAAGATTGGATTAAAAAGGAGAAAAACAATTTACCCTTAATTTTTCCCCACATACTTTCAACCAATTTAAGAACACAAGCCAATGATTTTATTGGCCCAGAAATTCGGGTCTCCACGGGTGAATACGCACGGGGTACTCACCCGTAGGCCTGATGGAAGTGCCGGTTTCCTGCATGCACTGCGCCTGCACGGGAAACCGGCACTTCCGTTCCTCTGAACGAAGAGGATCAGAGGTCGAACGTGTGCACGGGGGAGGCTGCGCGTGCGCATCAAACTTATGTTTTTTTTTACAGGCTTCTCCGGGAACGTAAGCCTGCAGAATTTAGAAATATAAAAAGCAGGCGTAAGGCCTGCTTTTTACAAGGTAAGTGGTGAATTAATTAAAATTAAAACATTTTTTCCACAGGTTTATTATTTTTAAATACTTTAAAGCAAGGTAAGTTTATTTTTAGCCCCATTAGAATAAAAAATTATTTTATTCAAAAATTTAAATTATTGTTTAAAATAGTTATTTCATGTAATTTATAGTTTATTTAAAAAATGTGATTTAAAAAAAGAATGTATTTGAAGGTTTAGTGCTATTTTGGGGCCGTAGTATTTATAAGTCTTGACAGCACTTCCTGTCAGACTTATGAATGGAGCATTCCCTGCTCCGATTGGCTGCCCATGGCCCACGTGATCCCAGGGGACGCATCGAACTAACTGCACCCCTGGGATAAGCAAGCACTGCGTGCCGGCAGCTGGACCAGGCCCCGGATCGGAATTCCACGGGGCCCTACAGCTCAACGGCCGGCGCACAAGGTAAGTGCAGGTCGGGGGCTTGCACCCGCGGGAAGCCCCCGACCCGAATTTCTGGGCCATTATGTTTATTACTCCAATTCTTTGCTTATATCGATTAGCATTCTAACGCTTAAAGCACTGAGTTTAAGCATAAATAGTCTGGTACCATAATGATAATATTATGCTAACACTATAAACATCACAGGGAAGGTACTGTTAAATCCATTGGATTGATTGTACTTCAAACTTTTATAGTTTCTAACAAAAGATCAATTGCACCAGTATGCAAATTACAATCACAAATTGTCATGAGGGCGCAACATACAATACATTAGATTTTATGGTAAGTATGTAATGACTAAATGCAAAACATCCACTCACAGCTATATATTAAAAAATTGTTAAGTTCTCCAAAGTTGACTTCTAAGGTACCTACATTTTCATACCCAATAATGTGACAAAATTAAATTTTCACAGTAAATTTTCATAGTTAAATCAGCTTGTCTTATGCAATTAGTTTAAACTTATTTTATATCAGAAGCTGCTCAGTTCTCTTCCACTATGCGAGGCAAACACAGTGAAAGTAAGAGCAATAATGTTAACATTCATAGTGTTACACGTATATGAAATGTAGCAGACTAGCTACAAATGGAAATAATAGATTAAAATTGCAGAATTTCAAGGCACAAAAAGACAGTTGGAGTAAAGTGCCTCTAGAAGAATGTGTAAAAAATAGTTTGACAAGCTTTTATCAGAAAAGAACAGTATTTATTTAGAACAACAACAGAAAATGCTGGAAACACTCAGCAGGCCAGGCAGCATCCGTGGAGAGAGAAACAGAGTTAACGTTTCAGGTCTGGGACCCTTCATTCACAGAGGATAGGTTTGAACTGTGCACTGAGCGTAACTAGGAATTATGAACTATAGTTCACAATTGAGACAAGCCAATAATGAAAAGAGTAATAAAAACATAATATATTTTTCAAAATTCAAGCGAACCACAGTTCAAATTATTTATTTTTCTCCCACTTCTTTCAATGTGGATTGTTTTCACTGACAAATGTTAACAGTGAAAGGGTTACAAATACCGTGTTCATCAAACATTGCCCTTTTAAAGGTAATCTTTCATTTTAAGATAGAAGGTTTGCACTTTTCTTTGCCCAACAGGCATGTAGCACTGTACCTAATTATTTGAACACAAAAAACATAGCCACAGAGTAGAGAAATTATGCATCCAGTGAATAGCTGCATGTTTCTGATTAAATTCTATTTCTTATGTGTTCTGCAATCATGTTACTGGTATGTCCTTTGTAATTGCACATGTCAAAACGAATGCCTCTTGTAACTTGTGCTAAGCTACAATTTTAATTTAGAGTGTGAAACATTTGTCAAATTGCCCCTCTAGCACATTGCATTGGGTCATGACATTTGCATCCGTTGAGGACTCAAGGTTAATAAGTGAAAAATCTCCAAACAGTAGCTTGTCTTCAGAGTGCAATGGTAAAATTAAAAGAAAAATGCAATTTAAAAACATGAAGTAAACAATTACCTAACACTTGTATCAAGTATATATACAATTTCCAGGATCCTGTGCAATTACATTATAACCTAGGGCAATGAATTTTAAGACCTAATCCTGTGTTGATGATTAAAATTGAAATGTCCTAAAAAAATCAATTCTTGTGACATTTTTAACAGAAATAATAGGTTCTCTTGATCACCAAGCCTACAGTATGATTGTTGTTTGATAGAATATCAACAGTATATTACATTTGGGGGTTTTCAGTGTTGACTTTCCTGAGATAAAGTATGCATTTCCTCTAAAAATTAGAGCAGCTATGTTGTAGAAAACCACACAAATATGATAAACGGAGCCTTTGATGAGCAATTCAAATATCAGTAAAGAACAACTGGTTTCTTTTTCCTCATAAATATTCATCATGATTGATTTACAACATACAAATTTAAGGGTAGCTGAACAGCTAATAAGAAAACTTGTTTCAGTTCTACTTAACTTACAAGTAATAGTTAACCAGCAATAAAGATAAAACAAACATTGTTAACAAAAAGGATAATAGATTGCTGCTATGGAGGTCCCAGGCAGTAATTCAACTAAGTGGATTGGAAGTTTCTAGCTACTGCTGATTCTCTAATCTCCCTTTCCTCTCTAAAGTCATTGAATGTGTCACTACTTCCCAGTTTAATGCTCATTTCTCCTGAAACTCCCTTATCAAATCCCTCCAGTCAGCTACTGATCTTTTCACAGCACTGAAATAGTCCTAGTTAAAGTCATGAATAACATCCTCTGTGACCGAGGTGAATTATCACTTTGATATTTCCATAGTGTTGTGTACAGTTGACCATACCATCCTCCTTTAATGCCTCTCCTCCTCCTCCAATGTCTTTCTTCCACCATTCAGCAACATAGGACAACCCTTGAATGGTTCCACTCTATCTATCCAAATGGAGCTAGAGCATTTCCAGCCAAGTTTTCTCTACCTTTCCCCACACTTTCACCTTCAGAGTACCTCAAAGATCCAACCCTGGTGCCATCCTCTTCCTTAACTACATGTTGCCCTGTGGTGATAACATCTGCAAGCATGGGGGTAGTGGATGGGGGGTGTCAGTTTTCAAATGTACACTGATCAGACCTAGTTCTACCTCTGCACCACTTCTCAACCCCTTGACTGTCTCCCTGCTGTCACACTGTTTGTCCAACATCAAGTCTGAGATGAGTTATAATTTCCTCCAGCTCAACAATGGCAAGAATGAAGCCATTATCTTTGGCCCTTGCCACAAACTCTGCTGGCTTGCCACAAAATCCTTCTACAATATTAAGCTGAACCAGATCATTGCAGTCATGGCATAGTGTTCAAACCCGAGCGGTGCTTTCAATCCCACAATCCGTCCATCACCAAGACCATTCATTTCCACCTCTACAACATGGCCTACCTCTGTCCTATAGCCAGTGAAGCCCTTATACATGCCTTTGTCATTCCATGCTTGATTACTTTAATGCTCTCCTTGATCGCCTTCCACCCTCCATAGATTACAACTTGTCCAAGGCGCTATTGTTTTTATTAGCGGGTACGATAGCTTAGTGGTTGTGTTATGGGACTAATGATCCAAGGACACGAGTTCAAATCCCACCAGGGAATTTAAATTCAGTTAATTAAATAAATCGGCCTAATTGTGCCTCCAGACCCACAGCAATGTGGTTGACTCTTAACTGCCCTCATAAGTGGCCTAGAAAGCCACTCAGTTGTACCAATCCGCTACAAAGAAGTATACTAAGAATAAAACCAGACGGATCAACCAAAGCACCTGACATGGCAAAGGCACACCAAACCCAATCAACCCTGCAAAGTCCTTGGTAGAGCTGACCCACAGAACAGCCTCACAGAATCATACCTTTCAGCCAATGTCCCAGACTCCTCCATCACCATCCCTGGGTATGGTGTCCCTCAGTGGTATACAGTCGGGAGGGACTGGCCCTGGGAGTCCTCAACATTGACTCCAGACCCCATGAAGTCTCATGGCATCAGGTCAAACATGGGCAAGGAAACCTCCTGCTGATCATCACCTACTGTCCTCCTTCAGTACTCCTCCATGTTGAACACTACTTGGAAGAAGCACTGAGGGTAGCAAGGGCACAGAACATACTGAGGGTGGGGGACTTCAATGTCCATCACCAAAAGTGGCTCGGTAGCACCAATACTGGTGCAGCTGGCTGAGTGCTGAAGGACATAGCTGCCAGACTGGGCCTGCGGCACAGGGAGAGAGAGAAGCAATATGAGGGAAAAACCTACTTGACCTCATTCTCACCAATCTACCTATGGCAGATGCAGCTGTCCATGGCAGTTTTGGCATGCTTGCAGATGTTATCACCACAGTCCTTGTGGAAACGAAATTCCGGCTTCACACGGAGGACACCCTCCATCGTGTTGTGTGGCACTACCGCAGTGCTAAGTGGGATAGATTCAGAACAGATCTAGCATCTCAAAACTGGGCATCCACGAGGCGCTGTGGGCCATCAGCTGCAGCAGAATTGTATTCCACCAAAATCTGTAAACTCATGGCTCAGCATATCCCTCACTCTACCATTATCAAGCCAGGTGACCAACCCTGGTTCAATGAGGAGTGTAAAGAGTATGCCAGGAGCAGCACCAGGTGTAACTAAAAATGAAGTGCCAACCTGGGGAAGCTACAACACAGGACTAGATACATGCTAAACAGCATGCTATAGACAGAGCTAAGCAATCTCACAACCAATGGATCAGGTCAAAGTCCTGCCACATCCAGTCATGAATGGTGGAGGACAATTAACAGGAGGAAGAGGCTCCATGAACATCCAATCCTCAATGATTGTGGAGCCCAGCACGGGAGTACAAAATATAAAGCTGAATCGTTCAAACCATCTTCGGCCAGAAGTGCCGAGTTGATGAACCATCTTGGCCTCCTCCTGAGGTCCCCACCATCACAGAAACAAATCTTCAGCCAATTTTTCACTCTACTTGATATCAAGAAACAGCTGAATGCATTGGATGCAGCAAAGGCTGGCTGTAGTGCTGAAGATTTGTTCTCCAGAACTATCCGCGCCTCTAGCCAAGCTGTTCCAGTACAGCTGCAACACTGGCATCTACCTGACAATGTGGAAAATTGCCCAGGTATGTCCTGTCCACAAAAAGCAGGACAAATCCAATCTGGCCAATTACCGCCCCATCAGTCTACTCTCAATCATCAGCAAAGTGATGGAAGGTGTCATCGACAGTGCTATCAACCAACACTTACTCACCAATAACCAGCTCACCGATGCTCAGTTTCCGCTAGGACCACTAGGCTCCAGACCTCATTACAGCCTTGGTCCAAACATGAACCAAAGAACTGAATTCTAGAGGTGAGGTGAGAGTGACTGCCCTTGACATCAAGGCAGCATTTGACTGAGTGTGGCATCAAGGAGCCCTAGTAGAATTGAAGTCTGAGAATCGGGGGAAATACCTCCACTGGCTAGATTCACACCTGGCACGAAGTTTGTGGTTGTTGGAGGCCAATCATCTCAGCCCAGGACATCGCTGCATGAGTTCCTCAGTGCAGTGTCCTAGGCCCAACCATCTTCAGCTGCTTCACCAATGACCTTCCCTTCATCATAGAGTCAGAAGTGCGGATGTTCACTGCTGACTGCACAACGTTCAGTTCCATTCGCAACTCCTCAGATAATGAAGCAGTCCATGCCCGAATGTAGCGAGACCTAGGTGACATTCAGGCTTGGGCTAATAAGTGGCAGGTAACATTCGCGCCAGACAAGTGCGAGGCAATGACTATCTCCAACAAGCGAGCGTCTAACCACCTCCCCTTGACATTCAATGGCATTACCATCGCCGAATCCCCCGCCATCAACATCCTGGGGGTCACCACCAATCAGAAACTTAATTGGGCCAGCCTTCTTCTTAGGCAGTCTCTCGGAACCGAGGATGACTTGCTTCCACATTAAAAATGAGTTCTCAGGTGACTGATGAGTCCAATGCAGGGCCTACAGTCTCTTTCACAGGTGGGGCAGACGGTGGTTGAAGGGGTGGGTGGGTGGGATGCTTACGTTGACGTGTGTTCCTTGTGCTGCTTGCACTTGCTCCCGGCGAAGCGACTCGAGGAGTTCGGTGCCTTCCTGGATGCTTCTCCTCCAATTTGTGCGGTCTTGGGCCAGGGATTCCCAGGTGTCGGTGGGGATGTTGCACATTTTCAAGGAGGTTTTGAGGGTGTCCTTGAAGCGTTTCCTCTGCCCACCTGGAGCTCTCTTGCCATGTCGGAGCTCAGAGTTGAGCGCTTGTTTTGAGAGTCTCGTATCGGGCATGCGAATGATGTGATCCGTCCATCAGAGCTGATCGAGCGTGGTCAAAGCTTCGATGCTGGCTTGAGCGAGAACACTGACGTTGGTGTGCCTATCCTGCCAATGGATTTGCAGGATCTTGCGGAGGCAGTGCTGGTGGTACCTCTTCAGTGCTTTGAGGTGCCTGCTGTACATGGTCCATGTCTCTGAGGCATACAGGAGGGCGGGTATCACTACTGCTCTGTAGACTATGAGCTTGGTGCCGGGTTTGAGGTCCTGGTCTTCAAATGCTCTTTTCCTCAGGTGGCTGAAGGCTGTACTGGCACACTGAAGGTGGTGTTGGGCTTCATCATCGACGTCTGCCCTTGTTGACAGTAGGCTCCCAAGGTATGGAAAGTCGTCTACATTATCCAAGGCCTCGTCATGGACCAGTCACATAAATACTGTGGCTACAAGAGCATACATAGATACATAGATACATAGAAGATAGGAGCAGGAGTAGGCCATTCGGCCCTTCGTGCCTGCTCCGCCATTTAATGAGATCATGGCTGATCCTTTAATTCAGTATCCCGTCCCCGCCTTCTCTCCGTAACCCTTAACCCCTTTTGCCCGTAGAAATATATCTAATTCCCTCTTAAATATATTTAATGAGCTGGCGTACACTGCCCTCTGTGGCAATGAGTTCCACAGGTTCACCACTCTCTGAGTGAAGAAATTCCCCCTCATCTCTGTCCTAAATGGTTTAGCCCTTATCCTTAAATTATGTCCTCTAGTTCTGTTCTCACCCGCCAAGGGAAACATTCCTTCTGCATCCAGTCTGTCTAGACCTGTCAGAATTTTATACACTTCTATGAGGTCCCCTCTCAATCTTCTAAACTCCAGTGTGTACATCCCTAAACTACATAGTCTCTCCTCATAGGTCATTCCCGCCATTCCTGGTATCAGCCTGGTGAATCGCCGCTGCACCCCCTCCATGGCAAGAACATCCTTCCTCAGATGAGGCGACCAAAACTGTACACAGTACTCGAGGTGTGGTCTCACCAGTGCCCTGTACAGCTGCAGCAAGGTATCCCTGTTCCTGTATTCTAACCCTTTTGCTATGAAGGCCAGCATACCGTTTGCCTTCTTGACCGCCTGTTGCACCTGCATGCTCGCCTTCAGTGACTGGTGTACAAGAACACCCAGGTCTCTCTGTACTTCCCCCTCTCCCAATCTATTGCCATTTAAATAATAATTTGCCCTCCCGTTCCTGCACCCAAGGTGGATAACTTCGCACTTGTCCACATTATAGTGCATCTGCCATTTATCCGCCCAATCGCCCAGTCTGTCCAAATCGCTCTGGAGCTTCCTGGTCTCTTCCTCTGAGCCCACCCCACCTCCTAGTTTAGTGTCGTCTGCAAATTTGGAAATGCTGCATCCGACTCCCTGATCCAGGTCATTAATGTAAATTGTGAACAGCTGGGGGCCCAGGACAGATCCCTGTGGTACCCCACTTGTTACTGCCTGCCATTCAGAAAATGAGCCGTTTATTCCAACTCTCTGTTTTCTATCTGACAGCCAGTTCCCTATCCACGCCAAAACTTTCCCCTTTATCCCATGAGCCTCAATTTTCCATGCTAATCTTTTATGTGGGACCTTATCGAAGGCCTTTTGGAAGTCCAGGTACACCACATCTACTGGCTCTCCCCCATCTATTCTACCAGTTACTCCCTCAAAAAATTCCAATAGATTAGTCAAGCACGATTTACCCTTTGTAAATCCATGTTGACTCTGTCCTATCCTGTCCCCATTTGCTAAGTGCTCCGCTATTTCATCCTTAATGATGGACTCCAGCATTTTGCCCACAACTGATGTAAGGCTTACAGGTCTGTAATTACCTGCTTTTTCCCTACCCCCCTTTTTGAATAGTGGGGTAACGTTAGCTACCCTCCAATCCATCGGCACTGTTCCCGAGTCTAATGAATTCTGAAAAATCATCCTTAGTGCATCCGCTATCTCTAGGGCCACCTCCTTCAGTACCCTAGGATGCATGTTATCAGGCCCTGGGGATTTGTCCACCTTCAATCCCTTTAGCTTCCTTAACACCATATCCTTAGAGATATTGATTTGCGTCAGTTCCTCCTTTGCCAATGTCCCTATTTTTCCCGATATCCCAGGGAGGTTTTTTGTGTCTTCCTTTGTAAAGACTGACCCAAAGTATGCATTTAGTTGATCTGCCATTTCCTTATTTCCCATTATATATTCCCCCGTATCTGACTGCAATGGACCAACTTTGGTTTTCACCAGTCTTTTCCTTTTGATATATTTATAAAAGCTTTTGGAGTTAGTTTTTATATTTTCCGCCAGCTTGTTTTCGTAAGCTATTTTGCCCCTCTTGATCATGCCCTTTGCCCTCCTTTGCTCTATCTTAAACTGTTCCCAATCTTCCGCTCTGGCGCTTTTTTTGGCTATTTTATACGCCCTATCTTTGGATTTTATGCTGTCTCTAATTTCCCCTGTTATCCACGGTTGAGTCACCTTTTTAGATTTCCTTTTATGCCAGATTGGTATAAACAATTTTTGCAATTTTGTCATTCTATCTTTAAATGTTTGCCATTGTTTATCTACCTCCAGTCCTCTCAGGAACGTTGTCCAATCAGACCTACTCAGTTCCCGTCTCATGGCATCATAATTCCCCTTGTTTAAATTCAGGACCTTAGTCTCTGAGTCAATTTCTTCGCTCTCCATTTCGAGTGAGAAATCGATCATGTTATGATCGCTCTGACCCAAGGGTCCCCGTACAACAAGATTACTGATTAGTCCCTTCTCATTGCACAGTACCCAGTCCAATATAGCCTGTCAGAGGCATGCAGCGAGTGACTCACCTCCCAACTCCCCAAAGCCTTTCCACCATCTACAAGGCACAAGTCAGGAGTGTGATGGAATACTCTCCACTTGCCTGCATGAGCGCAGCTCTAACAACACTCAAGAAGCTCAAAACAATCCAGGACAAATCAGCCCACTTGATTGGCACCCCATCCAATACCGTAAACATTGACTCCCTCCACCGCCGGCGCACCGTGTCTGCAGTGAGTACCATCTACAAGATGCACTGCAGCAACTCACCAATCCTTCGACAGCACCTCCGAAACTCAAATTTTTCCACCTAGGAGGACAAAGGCAGCAGGCGCATGGGAACACCACCACCTCCAAGTCACAGACCATCCTGAGTTGGAAATATATCGTCGTTCTTTCATAGTCGCTGGGTTAAAATCCTGGAACTCCCTCCCTAACAGCACTGTGGGAGTACCTTCACCACATGGACTGCAGTGGTTCAAGGCGGCGGTTCACCAATACCTTCTCAAGGGCAATAAATGTTGGCCTTGCCAGCGATGCCCACATCCCGTGAACAAATTAAAAAAAATTCTGTCCCACACTAATCCTGCACACCCATTGACCTTGCCCTCGCTGATCTGTTTTGGATCCCCTTCCCTCAAAGCATTAAATTTAAAATTCTCATCTTTTTCCATAAATCCTTCCATGGCCTTGCCCATCCTATATGTGCAATCTCCTCCAGCCCTATATCCCCTCTTGAACCCTATACTCTGATTCCAGCCTTCAATGCATCCCTCTCCTTTTATCCCATCCCTTTGTGGTAAAGCCTTCAGTTGCATCAGTCCTGCACTCTGGAACTTCCTCCTTAACCCTCTTCACCTCTAAAAACGGTCTCAAAAGCCATCTCTGCGACCAATCTTTTGGTTCATTGTGTGTAATCTCTACATTCCTGGCTTGGTGTGTGTTTCCTCTGACATATTTAAAGAAGCAGCTTGCAACATTTCTTTACATTAAAAGGCACTACATAAATGCAAGTTGTTGTTGATGTCATAAACAGCAAGAGCAAATATATTTCTGATATATCCATATAAAACAGACAAATAAGTGACTTGCAAACTGTTGAAAATCAACTATTGAATCCAAATTTAGTTATCAAAGATGGTTTTACTGAGACAACATGCAGAAGGGTCTATGAAACAGGCTTCATTAATTGCTTGTCAATCCACAGTATAGGAAATAACCAGTGTTCTCATTGGTATGCGGACAGTAAATATCTGTTCCCTGTACAGGTGATGACAGACCTCCTGGAGTTTTATAAGCACCAGGTTCTACAGACAACAGCAGGACAACAAGAAATCTTGTTGTTTCAGAAGAGTAAGAAGTTGGGAGGCAGACCGTTCTATTACTACCCCAGAGCACTAGTGCCCACAAAAATACACTTTCTTACCAGAAGAGGAAGAATAATATCCAGAAACAGCACCTATTTATAAGCAATATATTGGGGTATTAGGTAATTGGGGACAGCATAGTCAGGGGGATAGATACAGTTCTCTGTGGCCAAGAGTGAGAGTCCAGACAGCTGTGTTGCCTGCCCGGTGCCAGGGTTCGGGACATCTGCTCTGGGCTGGAGAGGAACTTGCAGTGGGAGGGGGAGGAGCCAGTGGCCATGGTCCATGTAGGTACCAACAATATAGGTAGAACAAGGAAAGAGATTCTGCTGAGAGTGGAGCAGCTAGGGGCTAAATTAAAAAGCAGAACCTCAAGGGTAATAATGTCTGCATTATTACCTGAGCCACGAACGAAATTGGCATAGGGTAAATAAAATTAGAGAGATGAATGCGTGGCTCAAAGACTGGTGTGGGAGAAATGGGTTTCAGTTCCTAGGGCACTGGCACCAGTACTGGGGAAAGTGGAATCTGTATCGTTGGGACGGTCTTCACCTGAACGATGCTGGGACCAGTGTTCTGGCGAGTCATATAACTAGGGCGGTAGAGAGGGCTTTAAACTAAATATTGGGGGCATGGGATCAAATTTGGGAAGATGTGGTAATTCAAAGATTAGAGACAAGGCACTAGAGAAAGGTATTAATATGGGAAATGATAAACAGACCGTGACAGGAAGGGATAGAGCGTACAAACCTAAGAGTAAATCAACAGATAAGGCTAGAGGTTACAAAAATAATAAAAAAGGACAAAACTAAAGGCTCTGCATCTGAATGCACGTAGCATTCGAAACAAAACAGATGAGCTGATAGCGCAAATAGAAATAAATAAATATGATCTGATAGCTGTAGTGTATGTACTTTGAAGAAGGAACTATATTCTGCAGCCCCTGTATACTGCAGTACCAGTAGTGACCACCCCTGTATATAAGCCTGTGTAGTAACTTTGTATAGTAGTTCCAGTTTTGTCTCCATTCAGTAAACACCTGTTATAACCAACTTCTGCAGTCCGTGTCTCAATTACACACGGACGTTACACTGGCGACGAACAGATCCGAACTTACCTACAGTTCTGCACCACCTCACGGGGATCCATCCCTGAAGCGAAGTTGTTAGAGGTCGAGGGCAGAAGGAAGAAATCCAAAAAGAAAAAAAAAAACAAACAGAAGAAGCGGGCGTCGACCGTGGGCAACCGCCCTCTGATTCATCGAATTCGAAGATTTGCAGGAAAGGCTGTCGAGAGCTGGGCTTGGTTATCCAGCCTATGGTGTTCCAGCTAATCGGGCTGGTGGCAGGTAGTACACTGATCCTTCCTGGGCTGCGGCGGGCTAGAGCTCGATCAGGTGGCTTTTCAACGGGGCCGAGCAGCGTTGTCGGGAAGAGGAGAGAGAGAGAGAGAGAGAGAGGGTGGAGCACACAGGGCGCGGCCGGTGCTACGAAGCCGGGCAGCGTACAGACCCGAGAAGAGGGAGGAAAGTGTCCCATAGGGTCTGCTCTGACGACGGGAACAGTAATGAAAATAAAAGAAATTAGAAGCGCAGAAAGCTGCGAGGAGCTGCAGTTTGCCACGGGGACCGCGGAGAACGGCGTTAGCAGCAGCGCAGGGGGGGAAGTGCGCGAAGACCATAGGGCATTGCCATCAAGGCATAAAAATGCCAGCAACCGCGCTAGCAGCAGCGGAAAAGACAGAAAGCGTGGGAGGCGCCATCTTAATCCAGCGGGGAAGAAGGCAAAGTGCGGGAGGTGCCATTTTGTTCAATCGGGGAAGAAGGCAAAGCGCGGGAGGCGCCATCTTAGATCTCCAAGATGCCGAAGACTGGCAATATCACTGCCTTCGATAATGCAATAGAAGACTGGACCACGTATGTGGAAAGAGTCGAAGTATATTGCAAGGCAAATGAAGTAGCCGATGAGAAAAAGGCATCGGTACAACTAAACTTAATGGGCGCAAGAACGTACGGCCTATTGCGGAACCTGATCACTCCAGTCAAACCGATGGCAAAGAGTTTTAACGAAATTGTTGATATCCTACAGGAACACCTAAATCCTACACCGCTGCTGATAGCAGAAAGATTTAAATTCCACAAGAGAAATCAGCATAAAAATGAGAGCAATGCTGATTACCTTACGGAACTACGCAAGCTATCAAAGCACTGCCAGTTCGGAGCAGGACTGGCAGATACCCTACGGGACAAATTTGTCTGTGGACTCCTGAGTGAAGGAACCCAGAAGAGGTTACTCTCAGAGAAAGAGCTGACGCTAGATAAGGCTTTCAGCGTGGCAGTATCGTACGAAGCAGCAGCAAGGGGAGCTGCGGAAATACAGCAAAAGCCACAGGAATACGGCACCCATGAAATGACATGGGGATTTGAAAAATGTTATCGCTGCGGCAGAGCAACCCATGACCAGAAGGACTGCTGGTCCAAGGACAAAACATGCAGGCAATGCGGAAAGATGGGACACATTGCACGAGTTTGCAGGTCCGGGAAGAAGACTAACGACAACAAAAAGGCTACTAAGGAACAGTACAGGAAAGTACAAAAGATGATGGACAGTAGTTCCGAAGACCAGAAGAGCGATAGTGAATCCGGGAACAAGAGACTAAGCTGTCTCAAACTACACAACGTAATCGCAAAAGAGGATCACTGAACCATTTGGGTCACCCTCACGATAGCAGGGTCCCAAGTCAAAATGGAATTGGATACAGGATCAGCCCTGACCGTCATGAATCGACGAGACTACGAGCGGCTATTCTCACACATACCCTTGAAAGACACATCCATTGTCTTGAAGACGTATGCGGGGCAGAAAGTATACCCCAGAGGGAAAATAAGGGTGCCTGTCGAATACAACGGCAAGGAAATACAGAAATTGCATCTGTACATACTGCAAGATGGTGGACCACCGTTATTGGGATGTGAATGGATCAGAAAGATAAGTTTAGACTGGCACTCCATTCAGGCACTGACTGTGGCTGGTAAAAAGGATGACGACATCACACCTGGACGATTGTCAAAAATCTTAGTTAACGCTAAATAGGTATTTCAACAGGACTGGGAACTCTTAAAGGCGTAACCGCCTCGATAAAAATAGAAGAGAATGCAATTCCCAAGTTTTTCAAAGCAAGACCGGTACCGTATGCAATTCGCCCAGCCGTCGAGGCAGAGCTGGAGAAACTGGAGAATGCAGGCGTGTTATCTAAGGTAGACTGGAGCGAGTGGGCGACACCCATCTTTCCTGTCATGAAGAAAACGTTAAACAATAAGTCTGAGGAGCCAAGGAAGGTTCGCATCTGTGGGGACTTCAAGGTGACAGTGAACCCAGTCCTTCACACAGTACAGTATCCTCTCCTGAGGATAGAAGATATTTTCGCCTCACTATCTGGAGGGAAGCGTTTTACAAAAATTGACCTAGCACAAGCATATTTGCAGATGGAGGTTGAAGAATCCTCTAGGAAGTATCTCACGATAAACACTCACAAAGGTCTTTACCAGTATAATCGACTGGTATTCGGAGTAGCATCAGCTCCGGCGATATGGCAAAGAGCGATGGAACAAGTCCTGCAAGGGATTCCGGGGACTCAGTGTTACTTGGACGACATCCTAGTGACAGGTGAAAATGACAGTGAACACCTTGCCAACCTAGAGCAGGTGCTCACTAGACTAAGAGAACATGGGCTATGAGCCAATCGCCCCAAGTGCGAGTTTTTTAAGAAACAGATATCGTATTGTGGTCACGTGATTGATGAAGAGGGGTTACATAAGTCCCCTGACAAAATTGAAGCGGTAGTTAAGGCTCCAGCACCTGAAAATGTGTCGCAACTGAGGTCATTCCTCAGATTGGTGAATTACTACCATAAGTTTTTGCCGAATTTGTCCACAATTCTGCACCCACTGAACGCCCTACTACAAACTGGAGTAGCATGGAAATGGAGCGATGAATGTAGGCGAGCCTTTCAGAAGTGTAAAGACCTAATCACTTCAAGAGAAGTATTGGCTCACTACAACCCATCACTACCGATAAGATTGGCGTGTGATGCGTCTCTCTACGGCATTGGAGCGGTACTGTCACATAAATTCCTTGATGGTTCAGAGAGGCCGATAGCTTTTGCGTCACGCTCGTTAACTTCAGCCGAGCGTAACTACGCCCAGATTGACAGAGAGGCCCTCAGCCTGGTGTGGGGGGTGAAGAAGTTCAATCACTACCTGCATGGACAGAAATTTACTCTACTAACTGATCATCAACCTCTTGTTTCCATTTTCAACCCCCAGAAGGGCGTCCCGATAATGACAGCACAACGGCTACAGAGGTGGTCCCTTTACCTAGGGGCACACCAATATGACATCGAGTACAAAGGAACTAAACAGCATGGAAATGCTGATGGATTGTCGTGCCTACCGTTGCCAACGGTGGAAGAAGCACCTGCAGTGGATCCTGTGGAGATATTCCACTCGACCATAGTCGAATGTCTCCCTGTGACGAATGCAAACATAGAAAAGGAAACACGAAATGACCCGGCACTCTCCAGGGTCTATGATTTAACGGTGAAGGGATGGCCAGCACATGGCGAACCACTGTTGCCAGCATTCTCGCCGAGAAGAGAACAGCTGTCAGTGTGCCGAGGAACCTTGATGTGTGGATCCAGAGTAGTAATTCCACCCAAATTGAAGGATAGAGTGCTCAATGAGCTTCATGAGGGTCATCTGGGAGGGGTAAAAATGAAGAACTTAGCCAGAGCGTTTGTGTGGTGGCTGGGAATCGATAGAGAAATCGAAGAGATGACCAAGAGCTGTACAGGATGCCAGAAGGTCCAAAACGCCCCACCACAAGCCCCACTACTTCCATGGGAGTGGCCCTCATCTCCATGGCAAAGAGTGCACATTGATTTTGCTGGTCCATTTATGGACTCGATGTTTTTAATTGCAGTGGATGCACATTCAAAGTGGCCAGAGGTAATAAAAATGTCCTCAACCACCACAGAAAAAACTATCACAGTCTTACGAACTATATTCATCAGAAATGGGCTGCCTGAACAGATTTGCTCTGACAATGGACCACAGTTTGTGTCTGAAGAGTTCCGGATGTTCTTAAAGAACAATGGTGTTAAGCATTACACATCCGCCCCATATCATCCAGCCACCAATGGATTGGCTGAGAGGTTCGTTCAAACATTCAAGAAGGCTATCAAGGCAATGTGTAATGAAGACATACCCCTACAACACAAGGTGGATAACTTCTTGTTTGCCTATCGGAATGCGACACATGCGGTTACCAACCAAACTCCAGCCATGATGTTCTTCAATCGAAGACTAAGATGCCGCTTGGATTTGGTTAAGCCAAACATCAGAAGAGATGTGGAGAACAGGCAGTTTCAGAATATGAATGAAAGGCCAACCAGGAGTTTTAAGATAGGTCAACCAGTTTTGGCCCGGGACTACCGCACAGAGAAATGGCAGCCAGGAACGATCTGCACACAGCAAGGACCTCTAATGTATACCGTGGACGTTGGAGAGAGCATTGTAAGACGCCAGGCTGACCAGATTCTAGAGTCACTGGAAAACGTCAACTCCACACCACGATCTGATACACCTGGTGATGAAACTGAAGTACCAATTGCATCTACCTCAGAATCGGTGATATTGGAAGCAGACGAACCAAACAACGACGTTGATCCCGAATCAACTTTGCCAGAAGAACCTGATACCCCAAAGAGGCGTTATCCGGACAGAATCAGGAAGCCTCCTCAAAGACTGAATTTATAATTGCTTAACTTCAACTAATGTATATGGCAACTGTAATTGTAAATATGTTATTTAATTATTAATCGAATGTTATGTACTGTTTAGCTAAAAGGGGAGGAATTGTAGTGTATGTACTTTGAAGAAGGAACTATATTCTGCAGCTCCTGTATACTGCAGTACCAGTAGTGACCACCCCTGTATATAAGCCTGTGTAGTAACTTTGTATAGTAGTTCCAGTTTTGTCTCCATTCAGTAAACACCTGTTATAACCAACTCCTGCAGTCCGTGTCTCAATTAAACACGGACGTTACAATAGCCATTACAGAAACATGGCTGCAGGATAACATAGATTGGGACCTGAATATTGAAGGGTACATGACATTTAGGAAGGACAGGGAGGTGGGAAAAGGTGGAGGGGTGGCTCTGTTAATTAGTGATGGTATTAGCACAATAGAGAGGGATGACCTAAGGCAGCACGGTGGCATAGTGGTTAGCACTGTTGCCTCACAGCGCCAGGGACCCGGGTTCGAATCCGGCCTCGGGTGACTGTCTGTGTGGAGTTTGCACATTCTCCCCGTGTTTGCGTGGGTTTTCTCCGGGTGCTCCGGTTTCCTCCCACAATCCAAAGATGTGCGGGTTAGGTTGATTGGCTATGATAAATTGACCCTTAGTGTTCGGGGGATTAAATACGTGGGGTTACGGGGATAGGGTGGGATATGTGTTGGTGTAGGGGTTACAGGGATCAGGTGGGATATGTGTCGGTGCAGGCTCGATGGGCCGAAATGGCCTCTATCTGCACTGTGGGGTTTCTGTGATTCTGTGATTCTGTGAAGTTGAGGAAACCAGGATGTAGAAGCGGTTTGGATAGAGATGAGAAATAATAAAAGGCAAGAAGTCACTTGTGGGAGTGGTGTACAGGCCCCGAACAATAACCACATGGTAGGATGGCGTATAAAGGAAGAAATAATGGGAGCTTGGCAGAAGGGCACTGTAGTGTATGTGCCTTTAAGACAGAACTACTTTTACAGCTCCTGTATACTGTAGTACCGGCAGTGACCACACCTGTATATAAACTTTGCGCATGCCTCTGTACCCCCAGTCTTGAGACTACCCTCCTCCAGTAAATACCTGTTTATTGTTAAGTTACAGCATCCGTGTGGTTATTGAAAAACAGCATGCCCTCAGAATCACGGATCTAACAGTGGCGACGAGTGTCGATTCGAATCTACCTGCAACTAAAAAAAAGTCGAGGCCCGGAACACGGGCGTCGACCACGAGCAACCGCCCAGTCGTCAGGCAGAGAGTGAACATCACAGGGGAGGCTGTGGAGAGCCGGGCTTGTTTCCCCAGCCACGACGATCAGCAAGAGACTGACGACAGGTCCAGCGCAGACCCTTCCCGGGCAGCAGCGGCTGGAGCCGACCGAGAGAAAGCTGAGCAGCGTTGACGGGGTAAGACAGAGGGTGAAGCGCACAGGGCGCAGCCGGGGGTTGAAAACCGAGCGGCGACGAGAAAAAAAAAACAAAAACAAACCGGAGAGAGAGAGGGTAAAACAACAGCCGGGTTCAAGACCGAGCGGCATCAAGAAAAAATAAATAAAAAGAAGAACGCGCAGAGCACAGCCAGGGCTCACGGGCTGAACAGTGTCCGCGGGGAGAAGAAGGGAGAGTGCGGGAGATGCCATTGAGCCGCGGAGAAGAAGGAAGAGCGCGGGAGACGCCATTTTTAGAAGCCACAGCGGAGAAGAAGGGCGAGCGCGGGAAGGAAGGAAAGCACGGGAGACGCCATTTTGTGCCAGCGGAGAAGGGGAAGCGTGGGAGACGCCATTTTTGACAGTTAAATCACACCCAGGGATGCCGAAGAGTGGCAGTATCTCTATGTTCGACAATGAAGTCGAAGATTGGGCGACATATGTGGAACGTATTGAGGTGTACTGCAGGGCGAATGAAGTGCCAGATGCTAGTAAAGCACTGGTTTTGTTAAATTCCATGGGTGCAAAAACTTATGGGTTACTGCGAAATCTAATAACCCCAGAGAAGCCGGTGAACAAGAATTTTGAAAGTATAGTAGAAATCCTACAGGACCACTTAAACCCCACACCGCTGCTGATAGCAGAACGATTTAAGTTCCATAAAAGGAACCAACACAAAGACGAAAGCAATGCTGAGTACCTAACGGAACTGCGCAAGCTATCAAAACACTGCCAGTTTGGAGTGGGACTAGCAGATACGTTAAGGGACAAGTTTATCTGTGGGCTACAAAGTGAAGGAACCCAGAAACGGCTTCTATCAGAAAAGGATCTTACGCTGGACAAGGCTTTCAGTATGGCAGTATCACACGAAGCAGCCGCAAGGGGCACTGCAGAGATACAACGGAGACCGCAAGAATATGGCACCAATGAAATGTCCTATGGAACAGGGAAGTGCTATTGCTGCGGCAGAACAACACATGACCAGAAGGATTGTTGGTTCAAGGACCAAGTGTGCAGACAGTGTGGAAAAGCAGGACACATAACAAGAGTCTGCAGGTCTGGGAAGAAAACCAACAGTAAGAAATCTCCACAGGAGAAGTACAAAAAGGTACACCAGGTGATGGACAGTGGTTCAGACGAACAGAAAAGTGACGCAGACTCCGGAAGCAAGGAGCTGGGTTGTCTGAAACTACATAAGGTAACCGAAATGGAGGATCACCAGACTATCTGGGTTACACTCAAGATAGACGGAGTCCAAGTGAAAATGGAATTGGACACAGGATCAGCCCTAACAGTCATAAACCAAAGGGACTACAAGCGGCTATTTTCACATATACCCTTGAAAGCTACAGAGATTGTCTTGAAGACGTATACGGGGCAAAAAGTCTACCCCAAAGGAAAAATAAGGGTGAAAGTGATATATAAAGGCCAGGAAATACCTAAAATGGATATATATGTATTGCCAGATGGAGGACCACCACTGCTAGGACGTGAATGGATCCGGAAGATACAATTAGATTGGCATTCCATACAGGCACTGAAGGTTGAGGCCAAAAAGGATGACGACGTCACACCTGGACGACTGTCAAAAATGCTAACTGACGCAAAAAAAGTGTTCCAGGAGGGACTAGGAACACTAAAAGGCATAACAGCAACGATTAAAATAGAGGAAAATGCAAGCCCAAAGTTTCTTAAGGCCAGACCAGAGCCTTATGCAATCAGACCACCCGTTGAAGCAGAGCTGGAAGGGTTGGAACGTTCAGGAGTACTGTCCAAAGTGGACTGGAGTGAGTGGGCTACACCCATCGTTCCTGTAATGAAGAGGTCGTTGAGTAATACGCCTGGGGAACCAAAGAAGGTCCGCATCTGTGGGGATTTTAAGGTGACAGTGAACCCAGTCCTTCACACGGTACAATATTCACTTCCACGAATTGAGGATATTTTCGCCTCGCTATCTGGTGGTAAACGCTTCACCAAAATTGATCTAGCCCAGGCGCACTTGCAAATGGAGGTAGAAGAAGCTTCGAAACAATACCTTACGATTAACACTCATAAAGGTCTCTATCAATACAATCGGCTGGTGTTCGGAGTAGCCTCGGCTCCGGCTATCTGGCAAAGGGCAATGGATCAGGTCCTGCAAGGGATTCCAGGGACCCAGTGTTATTTGGACGACATCTTGGTCACGGGCGAAAATGACAGTGATCACCTCGCCAACTTGGAGAAGTTGCTCACCAGATTAAAGGAGTATGGGCTACGAGCTAATCGCCACAAGTGCGAGTTTTTCCAGAAACAGATCTCGTATTGTGGCCACGTCATCGATGAAGAGGGATTACATAAGTCCCCTAAAAAGATTGAGGCAGTAGTCAAGGCTCCAGCACCAGAAAATGTGCCACAACTGAGGTCGTTCCTCGGGCTGGTAAACTACTACCACAAGTCCTTACCAAATTTGTCCACGGTATTACACCCACTGAACACCCTACTGAAGACAGGGGTACCATGGAAGTGGGATGACGAACGTAGACGAGCTTTCCAGAAGTGTAAAGAATTGATCACATCAAAAGAGGTGTTGGCCCATTTCAACCCAGCACTACCAATTCATTTGGCATGTGATGCATCACCCTATGGTATTGGAGCGGTGCTGTCGCACAAATTCCCAGACGGGTTGGAGAGGCCAGTAGCCTTTGCGTCTCGGTCACTAACTTCAGCCGAGCGCAACTATGCCCAGATTGACAGGGAGGCCCTCAGCCTAGTATGGGGAGTAAAAAATTCAACCACTATCTGCATGGGCAGAAGTTCACCTTGCTGACTGACCATCAACCACTTGTCTCCATCTTTAATCCTAAGAAGGGCGTTCCAGTGATGACTGCACAACGGTTACAAAGATGGTCCCTGTTTCTAGGGGCGAATCAATATGAAATAGAATATAAAGGCATGAAACAGCATGGGAACGCTGATGGGCTATCGCGCCTGCCACTGCCTACTGTGGAGGAAGCACCAGCAGTGGACCCTATCGAGATATTTTATTCATCAATAATTGAACGATTGCCAGTAACAAATGCGGATATAGAGAAGGAGACCCGCAATGATCCGACGCTGTCTCAGGTATATGATTTGACGGTGAGGGGATGGCCAACACATGGCGACTCACTGTTGCCAGCATTCTCATCCAGAAGAGAACAGCTGTCAGTATGCCAGGGGACAGTGATGTGTGGATCCAGAGTGGTGATTCCACCCAAGTTAAGGGAGAGAGTGCTAAATGAGCTACATGAAGGTCATCTGGGGGGGAGTGAAAATGAAAAGCCTTGCTAGGGCTTATGTGTGGTGGCCGGGAATCGATCAACAAATCGAAGACCTAACTAAGAGCTGCTTAGGATGCCAGATGGTCCAAAATGCACCACCACATGCCCCTCTACACCCATGGGAGAGGCCCTCCTCTCCATGGCAACGGGTGCATATTGATTTCGCTGGTCCATTCATGGACTCAATGTTCTTAATAACAGTGGATGCTCATTCAAAGTGGCCTGAGGTGATAAAAATGTCTTCAACCACTGCAGAGAAAATGATTGCAGTCCTACGGACCATATTTGCCAGAAACGGTTTGCCAGAGCAGATTTGCTCTGATAATGGACCACAGTTTGTGTCCGAAGAGTTTCAAAAATTTATGAGAAGGAATGGGGTAAGGCATTACACATCCGCCCCGTATCATCCAGCCACAAATGGATTGGCTGAGAGGTTCGTACAAACCTTTAAGAAGGCGATAAAGGCCATGTGCGACGATGAAATTCCACTACAGCATAAGATGGACAATTTCTTATTAGCCTACCGAAACGCGACACATGCAGTTACCAACCAGACCCCGGCCATGATGTTCTTTAACCGAAGGTTGAGATCTCGTCTGGACTTGCTCAGACCGAATGTGCGAAGAAATGTTGAGGACAAACAATTCCAGCACATAAATGAGAAGCTGACAAGGAGCTTCAATGTAGGGCAACCAGTCTTGGCCCGTGACTATCGAACAGAGAAATGGCAACCCGGAACGATATGCACAAGGCAGGGGCCATTAATGTACACAGTGGATGTCGGGGAGAACATTGTGAGATGCCACGTCGATCAGATCTTAGCGTCACAGGAACGCGTCAACCCCATGTCTCGAGTACCTGGGGATGAACCCGACATACCGGTAGCATCTACCTCAGAACCAGTAGCAGTGGAACCCGATGAACTACCCGATGAAAAGGGGTCAGAATCGCCTCTGCACCAAGAACAAGAACCTCAGGAAAGGCGCTATCCCGAAAGGGTCAGGAAGCCACCTCAAAGACTGAATCTATAAATGGACTATTGTTGTTTAATGTACATGTTAAAGTGTTAATTGTTATTTGAATATTAGGGGTACTATTAATCTAAAAGGGGAGGAATTGTAGTGTATGTGCCTTTAAGACAGAACTACTTTAAAGCTCCTGTATACTGTAGTACCGGCAGTGACCACACCTGTATATAAGCTTTGCGCATGCCTCTGTACCCCCAGTCTTGAGACTACCCTCCTCCAGTAAATACCTGTTTATTGTTAAGTTACAGCATCCGTGTGGTTATTGAAAAACAGCATACCCTCAGAATCACGGATCTAACAGGTACAGCAATAATCATGGGGGATTTTAATCTGCATATAGACTGCAAAAATCAAATGGGCAAAGGTAGCATAGATGAGGAGTTCATGGAATGTTTTCAGGATAGTTTCTTACAACAGCACACTCTGGAGCCAACCAGAGAGCAGGCGATACTAGACCTGGTATTGTGCAATGAGATAGGATTAATTAATGTCCTCAGTGAAGGCGCCCCTAGGTAGCAGTGATCATAATATGATTGAATTTTACATTCAGTTTGAGAGATAGAAGAGTGGATCCAAGACTAGAATTTTGAACTTAAATAAGGGCAATTATGAGGGCATGAAAGCAGAGCTAGCTAAAGTGAACTGGCAAATTAGGTTAAGGGATAGGTCAATAGAGTTGTAGTGGCAGAAATTTAAGGGGATATTTCAAAATACACAGAACATATACATTCCAGCAAGAAAGAAAAATTCCAAGGGGAGGACCCACCATCCGTGGTTAACTAAAAAAGTTAAAGATAGTATTAAACTTAAATAAAAAGCATATGATTGTGCAAAGGTAGGTGGCAGGTCAGAAGATTGGACAGAATATAAAAAACAGCAAAGAATGACTAAAAGATTAATAAGGAGAGAAAAATTAGAGTACGAGAGAAAGCTAGCTAGAAATATAAAAACAGATAGTAAGAGTTTCTATAGATATTTAGAAAAGAAAAAAGAGTTAACAAAGTGAGCGTTGGTCCTATAAAAAGTGAGTCTGGGGAATTAATAATGGAAAATAAGGAGATAGCAGTTGAATTTAACAGGTATTTTGCATCGGTCTTCACTATAGAGGACACAAGTAACATCCCAAAAATAGCTGTAAATCAGGAAATGGAAGGGAGGGAGGAACTCAAGAAAATGACAATCACCAGGGAAGTGGTACTGAACAAATTGTTGGAGCTCCGGGCTGACAAGTCCCCGGGTCCTGATGGACTTCATCCTAGAACCTTAAAAGAAGTGACTAGTGAGATAGTTGATGCGTTGGTTTTAATTTTCCAAAATTCCCTAGATTCGGGGAAGGTTCCATTAGATTGGAAAATAGTGAATGTAACTCCTTTATTCAAACAGGGAGGGAGACAGAAAGCAGAAAACTACAGGCCAGTTAGCTTAACATCTGTCAAAGGGAAGATGTTAGAAGCTATTATTAAAGATGTTATAGCAGGGCACTTAGAAAAGTTCAAGGTAATCAGGCAGAGTCAACATGGTTTTGTGAAAGGGGAATCGTGTTTAACCAATTTATTGGAGTTCTTTGAGGAAGTAACATGTGCTGTGGATAAAGGGGAACCGGTGGATGTACTGTACTTAGATTTCCAGAAGGCATTTGATAAGGTGGCACATCAAAGGTTATTGCGGAAAACAAAAGCTTATGGTGTAGGGGGTAACATTTAGGCATGGATAGAAGATTGGCTAGCTAACAGGAAACAGAGAGTAGGCATAAATGGGTAATTTTCTGGTTGGCAAGATGTAACGAGTGGTGTGCCACAGTGCTGAGGCCTTAACTTTTTACAATTTATATAAATGACTTGGATGAAGGGACCGAAGGTATGGTTGCTAAATTTGCTGATGACACAAAGATAGGTAGGAAAGTAAATTGTGAAGAGGACAAAAGGAGGCTACAGAGGGATATAGATAGGTTATGTGAGTGGGCAAAGATCTGGCAAATGGAGTATAATGTGGGAAAATGTGAAATTCTCCATTTTGGCAGGAAGAATAAAAAAGAAGCATATTATCTAAATGGTGTGAGATTGCAGAGCTCTGAGATACAGAGGGATCTGGGTGTCCTAGTGCATGAATTGCAAAAGGTTAGTATGCAGGTACAGCAAGTAATTAGGAAAGCTAATAGAATGTTATCGTTTATTGCGAGGGGAATTGAATACAAAAGTAGGGAGGTTATGCTTCAGTTATACATTGGTGAAACCACATCTGGAGTACTGTGTACAACATTGGTCTCCTTATTCAAGGAAGGATGTAAATGCGTTGGAAGCAGTTCAGAGAAGGTTTACTAGACTAATACCTGGAATGGGCGAGTTGTCTTATGAGGAAAGGTTGGACAGGTTATGCTTGTATCTGCTGGAGTTTAGAAGAGTAAGAGGTGACTTGATTGAAACATATAGGCCAGTAATTCGGGTCCCAACGCGTGAGTACGGACGGGGTACTCACGCGTGCGCCCGATCGAAGTGCCAGTTTTCAGGATGCACAGCGCATGCACTGAAAACCGGCATTTCCTGTCCTCTGAAGCAAGGGGTTAAGAGGCGTATCGCGTGCGATGTTGCAGGCAACGCGTACGCATTAAAATTCGGCATTTTCATGAATGGTTTGAGTGAGGGTAAGTCCCCACAATTTACACATAAAAAAAGGATGAGTAAAGCCACCGAGAAGCTGCGGAGGAAGAACTCTTTCATCAGTGGAGCTTCTGAACGGCACATTTTTGGTTGGGAAAGGGAGAAAAGTTATTTTAAGAAAGCCTGAGGTAAGTTTTCAACTTTAATTATTTTTTTAAAACGGGTTTTGAGTAATGTAGGTATAAGGAGCAATTGTGGCTGTGTGCAAGGCCTAATTGAATTTGATGTGCTTATTAAATGTGAAAATGACTGTTATAAAATGAATAATGTAACATTTCCAACATTTTTAAGAAAGAAACTTTTCATCAGTAATATATTCTTTTAAGTAATTATGTATGTATGTCTGTATATATTCCTTTACGTATATGTATGTATGTATATATTCCTTTCCTTATGTGTATGAATGTATGCATTTAATTATGACTTTCAGAGAAAGTAACTTATTGGAAAATCATCTCGGGCTGTGAAATTGATCAGGCGGGTATGACGTATTACCAAGCCGATAACGCGTTTCTCCTGCCATGGGCCGGCGTGATTTTCTAGCCAGTCACTTCATTAAAATTACTTTAACAACTCTTAGCCCCCTCAGAAGCATAAGCAAAAGGCCTAATGCCTGTTTTAGGCAGTTGCTAGGGCACTTGAGTATTGCCTGACCCAATATGACATCAGAAGTATGTCAGGCACCCTTGGGGTGAGGGATACAGCACAGGGAAATTAGTCCTTTTTGCCCCTGTTCTGCACCAAAAAACAGGCACAACAAGATATAGGCCCAGAAATTCGGGTCTCCACGGGTGAATATGCATGGGGTACTCACCCGTAAGCCCAATGGAAATGCCAGTTTCCTGCATGCACTGCGCATGCGTGGGAAACCGGCACTTCCGATCCCCTGAACGAAGGGGTTCAGAGGTCGAACACGTGCGCGGGAGAGGCAGCGCGTGCGCAGCGAACTTCAGTTTTTTTTGCAGGTTTACCCGGGAGGGTAAGTCTGCAGAAGTTAGACATGTAAAAAGCAGGCGAAAGGCCTGCTTTTTACAAGGTAAGTGGTGAATTAATTAAAATTAAAACATTTTTCCCACAGTTTATTATTTTTAAATACTTTAAAGCAAGGTAAGTTTATTTTTAGCCCAGTTAGAAAATAAAATTATTTTTTTCAAAAATTTAAATTATTGTTTAAAATAGTTATTTCATGTAATTTATAGTTTATTTTAAAAATGTGATATTTTTAAAATTTATTTGAAGATTTAGTGCTGTTTTGGGGCCGTAGTATTTATAAGTCTTGACAGCTCTTCCTGTCAATCTTATGAATGAAGCATTCCCTGCTCCGATTGGCTCCCCATGGCCCACGTGATCCCAGGGGACGAATCGAACTAACTGCGCCCCTGGGATACGCAAGCACTGCGCACTGGCAGCTGGACCAGGCCCCGGATCGGAATCCCACGGGGGCCCGCAGCTCAATGGCCGGCGCGCAAGGTAAGTGCAGGTCGGGGGCTTGCACCCGCGGGTAGCCCCCGACCCGAATTTCTGGGCCATTATTTCTCACCCATTGGCCCCAAATTTCCTGGAGCCATCAGGCGGGGTTTCAGGCAGGTGGGGGTTGAAAATCGCAGAAATAGGGGGTCGCGACCCCCCGCCCAATTCCCCGCCCCGCCCGACTTTCGCCCCCGTTGTTTCAGCGCGACCTGAATCAGTCCCGCCCGCAGCAGGCGGGACTGGTCGGCGGGAGCCTAATGAGCAATAATTGGCATCTGTAATCCTATTTTAAGGGGCCCTTGCAATTTTCAGCCTTTCCCCACGTAAACCACGCCTGGTGGGAACACCACTGAAGAAACCTGGCGTGAACAATGTCGGCTTGCTTACTTTCATCTGCAGGTCAATCAGGAATGAAGAGATTTAATCAGCCAGCATTTGTAGGCTGCAGGACCTTGTAGCTCCAGGCTTGGGGCAACTTGTTGAAGGCTTAGGCACAGCTGTGGAAGGTTGGAGCCGCACACACTTCTCCAGTGTGAGCTCCTGGGAAGCCCCTCTCAGCACCCTAACTCAGCGCTTCCTCAACGGAGGCATCTGCCAGAAGCATGGGAGGCCTTTTGTTCCTTCCCTTCTTGGCATTAGAGGATCTCCAACAGCAGAGGAGGTTGCAGCAGATCCAGCAACAACAGCAGCACCAGCAACAGCAGCACCAGCAGGAGCGACAGGCTGCGGCTCAGCCACCTGAGGCAGCAAAGGCCAGAAGGGGCCAGCACATGGAAGGCCGTCGGTGCAGGAGATACCCCCCAAACAGGGTCTACAGAGTGAGCTACCTCAACATGACTGAGCAGCAGTGCCAAAGGCAGCTCCGACTTTCGCGAGAGGTAGTGACTGACATCTGTGCAATGCTACAGCAAGACCTGGAGCCCAGAGCACCAGGTCGACACTCTTTACCAGTGGCCATCAAAGTCACCACCGCACTCAACTTTTATGCCTCAGGCTCCTTCCAGGGATCAGCAGCAGACATCAGCGGCATCTCCCAGGCAGCCGCACACACTTGCATCAAACAGGTCACCGATGCCCTCTTTGCCCTCGTGCAAATCACATCCATTTCACCAGGGATCGCGCAAGTGTAAGGGTGCGAGCGCGTGGATTAGCTCAGCTGGCAGACTTTCCAAGGGTGCAGGGTGTCATTGACTGCACACATGTGGCCCTTAGGGCACCCCATCACAATCCAGGAGTTTTTGTCAACCGCAAGGGCTTCCACCCCCTTAACGTTCAGCTGGTGCGTGACCACAAGAAGGTGATTTTGCATGTTTGTGCCAAGTACCCTGGCAGCTGCCATGACTCCCTCATACTGTGCCAGTCTACTGTGCCTCCGCTATTCAGTCCGCCAAACAAACTTCAGGGATGGCTACTTAGAGACAAGGGATATCCCCTGCGGACTTGGCTAATGACGCCGGTGAGGAGACCAGCCAACGAAGCTGAGGAGCGCTACAACTCCAGCCACATTTCCACCAGATGCATTATCGAGCAATCCATCGGATTGCTAAAGATGCGCTTCAGGTGCCTCGATAGATCAGGTGGAGCCCAACAGTACTCAGCAGCGAGGGTCTCCAAAATCGTTGTGGTATGCTGTGTGCTTCACAACATGGCACAGCGCCGTGGCTTGCCGATTCCGCAGGACCAAGAGGCTCCCCACAGAGCCGCCTCGGATGAGGATGATGAAACATAGAAGATAGGAGCAGGAGTAGGCCATTCGGCCTCTCGAGCCTGCTCCGCCATTCAATGAGATCATGGCTGATCATCCAAATTCAGTACCCTGTCCCTGCCTTCTCCTCATATCCCTTGATCCCTTTAGCCTTAAGAAATATATCCAACTCTTTTTTGAATATATTTAATGAACTGGCCTCCACCGCCCTCTGTGGCAGAGAATTCCACAGGTTCACCACTCTCTGGGTGAAGAAATTCCTCCTCATTTCAGTCCTAAATGGCTTACCCCTTGTCCTTAGACTATGACCCCTGGTTCTGGACTCCCCGGCCATCAGAAACATCCTTCCTGCATCTAGTCTGTCCAGGCCTGACAGAATTTTATAAGTTTCGATGAGATCCCCTCTCAATCTTCTAAACTCCAGTGAGTATAAGCCCAATCGACACAATCTCTCCTCATACGTCATTCCTGCCATCCCAGGTATCAGCCTGGTGAATCTTCGCTGCACTCCTTCCATGGCAAGAAGGTCCTTCCTCAGGTAAGGCGATCAAAACTGCACACAATACTCAAGGTGCAGTCTCACCAAGGCCCTGTACAACTGTAGCAAGACATCCTTGTTCCTGTACTCGAACCCTCTTGCTACGAAGGCCAACATACCATTTCCCTTCTTAACCGCCTGCTGCACTTGCATGCTTACCTTCAGCGACTGGTGCACAAGAACACCCAGGTCTCTTTGCACTTCCCCTTCTCCCAATCTATTGCCATTCAAATAATAATCTGCCTTCCTGTTTTTGCCACCAAAGTGGATAACCTCACATTTATCCACATTATAATGCATTTGCCATGTTTCTGCCCAATCACCCAATCTGTCCAAATCATACTGGAGTTTCACGACATCCTCCTCACAGCTTACCCTCCCACCCAGCTTTGTGTCATCTGCAAATTTGGAGATATTACATCCAATTCCCTCATCCAGATCATTAATATATATTGTGAACAGCTGGGGTCCTAGGACCGATCCTTGCGGTACCCCACTAGTCACTGCCTGCCACTCGGAAAACGACCCGTTTATTCCAACTCTTTGCTTTCTGTCCGCCAACCAGTTCTCTATCCAAGTCAATACCTTGCCCCCAATCCCATGTGCCTTAATTTTGCATGCTAATCTCTTATGTGGGACCTTATCAAAAGCCTTCTGAAAGTCCAAATACACCACATCCACTGGTTCTCCCTTATCTATTTTACCAGTTACATCCTCAAAAAATTCCAGTAGATTAGTCAAGAATGATTTACCTTTTGTAAATCCATGTTGACTTTGTCCGATCCTGTCACTGCTTACCAAGTGCTCTGCTATTACATCTTTTATAATAGATTCTAGCATTTTCCCCACTACCAATGTCAGGCTTACCGGTCTATAATTCCCTGCTTTTTCTCGACCGCCTTTTTTGAATAGTGGGGTAACATTAGCTACCCTCCAATCCATGGGTACTGTTCCAGATTCTATCGAGTTCTGGAAGATGACCAGCAATGCATCTACTATTTCTAGGGCCACTTCCTTAAGTACCCTGGGATGTAGATTATCAGGCCCTGGGGATTTATCGGCCTTTAGTCCCATCAATTTTCCTAACACCATTTCCCTACAACTACTGATTTCTTGCAGTTCCACCCTTTCATCAGGCCCTATGTTCCCAGGCATCTCTGGGAGGTTATTTGTGTCCTCCTTTGTGAAGAGAGAACCAAAGTATGAATTTAGTTGGTCTGCCATTTCTTTGTTTCCCATTATAAATTCCCCTGATTCTGACTGTAAGGGACCTATGCTTGACTTCACCAATCTTTTTCTCTTCACATATCTATAAAAGCTTTTACAGTCAGTTTTTATGTTCCCTGCAAGCTTACTCTCATATTCTATTTTCCCTTTCATAATTAATCCCTTTGTCCTCCTTTGTTGAATCCTAAACTGCTCCCAATCCTCAGGATTATTGCTTTTTCTGGCCAATTTATATGTCGTCTCCTTGGATCTTATGCTATCCCTAATTTCCCTTATTAGCCACGGTTGAGTCACCTTTTTTGTTTTATTTTTATGCCAAACTGGGATGAACAAATTCTGTAGCTCATCCATTCGGTCTTTGAATGTTTGCCATTGCCTATCCACCGTCAACCCTTTGAGTGCCATTCCCCAATCAATCCTACCCAACTCGCTCCTCAGACCATCGTAGTTTCCTTTATTTAAATTGAGGACCCTAGTCTCTGAGTCAACTACTTCATTCTCCATCTTAATGAAGAAATCGATCATATTATGATCGCTCAGACCCAAGGGGCCTCGTACAACAAGATTGCTAATTAATCCTTTGTCGTTACATAATACCCAGTCTAAGATGGCCTGATCTCTGGTTGGTTCCTCGACATAATGGTCCAGGAAACCATCTCGTAAACACTCCAGGAATTCCTCCTCCACAGTATTGTTACTAATTTGGTTGGCCCAATCTATATGTAGATTAAAGTCACCCATGATGACTGCTGTGCCCTTATTGCACGCTTCTTTAATTTCCCTTTTAATGCCATCCCCAACCTCCGCCTTACTGTTGGGAGGTCTATATACCACTCCCACTAATGTTTTTTTCCCCTTAGTATTTCTCAATTCTACCCATACAGATTCCACATCATCAGAGCTAATATCCTTCATTACAATTGTATTAATCCCTTCTTTAACCAGTAATGCTACCCCACCTCCCTTTCCTTTTTGCCTATCTTCCCTGAATATCGAATACCCCTGGATGTTGAGTTCCCAGTCTTGGCCATCGTTGAGCCAAGTTTCCGTAATCCCAACCAAATCATATTCGTTTACCTCTATTTGCGCAGCCAATTAGTCCACATTATTACAAATGCTCCTCGCATTAAGACACAAAACCTTCAGGCTTGTTTTTTTAACGCTCTTAGACCTATTAGAATTATTATTTACAGTGGCCACGTTTGATTTAAACCGTTGATTTCTCTGACTGCCACTTTTGTTTTTCTCCTTCCTATCTTTTGCTTTTATCCCTGTTTCCCTTTCCTCTGTCTCCCTACAGAAAGCAGGAAACTACAGGCCAGTTAGCTTAACATCTGTCACAGGGAAGTTGTTAGAAGCTATTATTAAAGACGTTATAGCAGGGCACTTAGAAAAGCTCAAAGTTATCAGGCAGAGTCAACATGGTTTTGTGCAAGGGAAATCATGTTTAACCAATTTATAGGAGTTCTTTGAGGAAGTAACATGTGCTGGGGATAAAGAGGAACCAGTGGATGTACTGCTATAGACTCTGGAACAGTTCCCATGGATTGGAGGGTAGCTAATGTTACCCCACTGTTCAAAAAAGGTGGTAGAGAAAATGGGGAATTATAGACCGGTAAGCCTGACATCAGTAGTGGGGAAAATGCTAGAGTCCATTATAAAAGATGTAATAGCAGAGCACTTGGAAAACAGTGACAGGATCGGACAAAGTATGAAAGGTAAATCGTGCTTGACTAATCTACTGGAATTTTTTGAGGATGTTACTGGTAGAATAGATAAGGGAGGACCAGTGGATGTGGTGTATTTGGAATTTCAGAAGGCTTTCGATAAGGTCCCACATAAGAGATTAGCATGTAAAGTTAAGGCACATGGGATTGGGGGCAAGGTATTGACTTGGATAGAGAACTGGTTGGCAGACAGGAAGCAAAGAGTTGGAATAAATGGCTCTTTTTCGGAGTGGCAGGCAGTGACTAGTGGGGTAACGCAGGGATCGGTGCTAGGACCCCAGCTACTCACAATATATATTAATGATCTAGACGAGGGAAATAGATGTAATATCTCCAAGTTTGCAGACGACACAAAGCTGGGTGGGCGTGTATGCTGTGTGGAGGATGCCGAGAAACTCCATTGTGATTTGGACAGGTTGGGTGATTGGGCAGATGCATGGCAGATGCAGTATAATGTGGATAAATGCAAGGTTATCCACTTTGGTGGCAAAAACAGGAAGGCAGATTATTATCTGAACGGCAATAGATTGGGAGAAGGGGAAGTGCAACGAGACCTGGGTGTCCTTGTGCACCAGTCGCTGAAGGTAAGCATACAGGTGCAGCAGCCGTTTAAGTAGGCAAATGGTATGTTGGCCTTTGTAGCAAGAGGGTTTGAGTACAGGAACAAGGATGTCTTGCTGCAGTTGTACAGGGCCTTGGTGAGACCACATCTTGAGTATTGTGTGCAGTTTTGGTTGCCTTATCGGAGGAAGGATGTTCTTGCCATGGAGGGAGTGCAGCGAAGATTCACCAAACTGATGCCTGGGATGGCAGGAATGACATATGAGGAGAGATTGGGTCGATTGGGCTTATACTTGCTGGAGTTTAGAAGAATGAGAGGGGATCTCATTGAAACTTATAAAATTCTAACAGGACTAGACAGACTAGATGCAGGAAGGATGTTCCCGATGGCGGGGGAGTCCAGAACCAAGGGTCACAGTCTAAAGATAAGGGGTAAGCCATTTAGGACAGAGATGAGGAGGAATTTCTTCACCCAGAGAGTGGTGAACCTGTGGAATTCTCTACCACAGAAGGCAGTTGAGGCCAATTCATTAAGTATATTCAAGAAGGAGTTAGATATATTTCTTAAGGCTAAAGGGATCAAGGGATATGGGGAGAAGGCAGGGACAGTGTACTGAGTTTCGATGATCAGCCATGATCTCATTGAATGGCGGAGCAGGCTCAAGGGGCCGAATGGCCTACTCCTGCTCCTATCTTCTATGTTTCTATGTTTCTATGTTACTGCACTTCGATTTCCAGAAGGCATTTGATAAGTTGCCACATCAAAGGTTATTGCGGAAAATAAAAGCTCATGGTGTAGGGGGTAACATATTGGCAATTATAGAAGATTGGTTAGCTACCAGGAAACAGAGAGTAGGCATAAATGGGTCATTTTCTGATTGGCAAGATGTAACAAGTGATGTGCCACAGGGATCAGTGCTGGGGCATCAACTTTTTACAATTTATATAAATTACTTGGATGAAGGGACCGAAGGTATGGTTGCTAAATTTGCTGATGGCACAAATATAGGTAGGAAAGTAAATTGTGAAGAGGACATAAGGAGGCTACAAAGGGATATAGATAGGTTAAGTGAGTGGGCAAAGATCTGGCAAATGGAGTATAATGTGGGAAAATATGAAGTTGTCCATTTTGGCAGGAAGAATAAAAAAGAAGCATATTACAGGTAGACTATCCTTTATCCGAAAACCTCGGGACCAGCCGAGTTTCAGATAAAGGAGAATTTCGGATTTTGGAAGGTGGGTCGGCGGGGGGTCGTGCGCACGACTTACGCTGACGCTCAGCGTAAGTCAGTCGGGGTCGGCGGGGGTCGGGGCCGGCGGGTTACGCGGGGGGAGGTCGGGGCTGGCGGGGTCCGCGGGGGGGTCGGCGGTTGTCGGGGCTGGCGGGGTCGGCGGTTGGCGGGGTCCGTGGGGGGGTCGGCGGTTGTCGGGGCTGGCGGGGTCGGCGGTTGTCGGGGCTGGCGGGGTCGGCGGTTGTCGGGGCTGGCGGGGTCGGCGGTTGTCGGGGTCGGCGGCTGGCGGGGCTGGCGGGGTCGGCGGTTGTCGGGGCTGGCGGGGTCGGCGGTTGTCGGGGCTGGCGGGGGGGTCGGCGGGGGGTCGTGCGCACGACTTACCCTTTATCCGAACTTCCGCAACCGGAACCCTCTAAAAAACGAAGGTTTTTACGTTCAGCGTAAGTCGTACGCACGACTTACGCTGAACGAAAAAACCTTCGGTTTTTAGAGGGTTTCGGTTTTCGGAAGTCCGGATAAAGGGTAGTCTACCTGTATCGAAATGGTGAGAGATTGCAGAGCTCTGAGATACAGAGGGATCTGGGTGTCCTAGTGCATGAATTGCAAAAGGTTAGTATGCAGGTACAGCAAGTAATTAGGAAAGCTAATAGAATGTTATTGTTTATTGCGAGGGGAGTTGAATACAAAAGTAGGGAGGTTATGCGTCAGTTATACAGGGCATTGGGGAGCCCACATCTGGAGTACTGTGTACAGTATTGGTCTCCTTATTTAAGGAAGGATGTAAATGCGTTGGAAGCAGTTCAGAGAAGGTTTACTAGACTAATACCTGTAATGGGCGGGTTGTTTTATGAGGAAAAGTTGGACAGGCTAGGCTTGTATCCGCTGGAGTTAAAAGAGTAAGAGGTGACTTGATTGAAACATATAACATCCTGAGGTGTCTGGACAGGGTGGATGTGGAGAGGATGTTTCCGCTTGTGGGAGAATCTAGAGCTGGGGAACACTGTTTAAAAATAAGGGGTTGCCCATTTAAGACAGAGATGAGGGGAAATTTTTTCTCAGAGGGTCTTGAGTCTTTGGAACTCTTTTCCTCAGCGGGCAGTGGAAGCAGAGTCTTTGAATATTTTTTAAGGCAGAGGTAGATAGATTCTTGGTAAGCATGGGGGTGAAAAGTTATCGGGGGTAGGCGGGAATGTGGAGTAATCAGATCAGCCATGACCTTATTGAATGGTGGAGCAGGCTCGAAGGGCCGAGTGGCCTACTCCTGCTCCTAATTCATATGTTCGTATATTGTGAAGCTACCTAAGGGGGAAAAAAATAGCATATCAGCCATTGTAGTCAAGAAGTGTTACAATATTAACTAAAGATGTCTGTAGGCTGTGGGCAACCCTGGAAAAGGGTACTATACAAAAACGATGATTCGCTGACTGGCTTCACCCGGAAGAATATAATCATGCCATAGGTGTGTAAAACATGTAAATCTGATCAGGATAAGTAACCAAGCAGGTTGGTTTGTTGGTCGTGCTTCTCGACTCAACTTGCACATCATAGAATCATAGAAAGTTACAGCATGGAAGGAGGCCATTTCGGCCCATCATGTCTGCGCCGACCAACAAAGAGCTATCCAGCCTAATCCCACTTCCCAGCTCTTGGGATGCTCTAACCTGCAGGGCTATGGACCAAGTGCACATTGATGCGCCATCAATTACTCAAAAGACTGAGGTTAAGCGAGTAACAACCAGGCTTTTATTAACTAAAGAATGAAGGTCTTGTCTCGAGTAGTCGACCCGTCCAGAATACTAAGGGACTGGGAGGTAGTCACTTATATACCTGGAATAGTGGGAGGAGTCAGCCGAGGCATGTCCAGACCTGTACCTCGTGGAATACACATACACATACAGACAGGTATAACAGTGGTTTACCACATTCACCCCTTGTTTAAAAATGAGTCCGGCGGGGTGAAGTGTATTTAAAAGTTCGTGTATTGGAGTCTCTCCGGAGGTCTTGTCTGCCGCTGTGATTGACATGGCGACGGCAGGGGTGGTGGAGCTTCCGGCGTCGCGTCCCGTGTAGGCTGGGGCCCTGGAGTGTAGTCCTCGTGGGTGACGGTCCAAGGCGAGCCGGCTGCCGGGGTTGGATATCGGGTCGTGGGGGGGGGGTGGTAATGGGTAGTGGGTTACAGTGGTCCCCGAGGGTGCGAGGTCTCGTATGGAGACTGTGTCCTCCCGCCCTACAGCGGTCCCCGAGGGTGCGAGGTCTCGTATGGAGACTGTGTCCTCCCGCCCGTCCGGGTACGCAATGTAAGCGTACTGGGGGTTGGCGTGGAGGAGGTCGACCCTCTCGACCAGGGGGTCCATTTTATTGGCCCTCATGTGTCTTCTCAGTAGTACCGGCCCTGGGGACGTCAGCCATGGCGGTAACGATGTCCCCGATGTGGACTTCCTTGGGAAGACAAACATTTTCTCGTGAGGGGTGGCATTGGTGGCAGTGCAGAGCAGTGACCAAATTGAGTGGAGCGCATCGGGGAGCACCTCCTGCCAGCGGGAGGTTGGAAGGCCCCTAGACTTTAAGGCTAGTAGGGCAGCCTTCCAAACTGTTGCATTCTCTCTTTCCACCTGTCCGTTCCCCTGGGGGTTGTAACTGGTGGTCCTGCTTGTGGCTATACCCCTAGCGAGCAGGTACTGGCGGAGTTCGTCGCTCATAAACAATGAGCCCCGGTCGCTATGGATATAGCTGGGGAAACCGAACAGGGTGAAGAGGCTGTTCAGAGATTTAATGACCGTGGCACTGGTCATGTCCGAGCAGGGGATAGCGAATGGGAAACGGGAGTGCTCGTCAATGATGTTGAGGAAGTACACATTGCGGTCGGAGGAGGGGAGAGGCCCTTTAAAATCGACGCTCAGGCGTTCGAAAGCGCGAGTGGCTTTTATCAGGTGGGCTCTGTCTGGTCTATAAAAGTGCGGTTTGCACTCAGCGCAGACTTGGCAGTTCTTGGTCATGGTCCTGACCTCCTCGATGGAGTAAGGCAGGTTGCGGGCCTTGATGAAGTGGAAGAACCTGGTGACCCCCGGGTGGCAGAGGTCATTGTGGAGGGCCCTCAGCCTATCGATCTGCACGCTGGCGCAGGTGCCACGCGATAGGGCATCTGGGGGTTCATTGAGCTTCCCAGGCCGGTACAAGATCTCGTAGTTGTAGGTGGAAAGTTCAATTCTCCACCTCAAGATCTTGTCATTTTTGATTTTGCCCCTCTGCTTGTTGTTGAACATAAAAGCAACTGAACACTGGTCAGTGAGCAGGGTAAATCGTTTTCCGGCCAGGTAGTGCCTCCAATGACGCACAGCCTCCACAATAGCCTGGGCCTCCTTCTCGACCGTGGAGTGTCTGGTCTCCGGGCCCTGGAGGGTTCGTGAGAAGAATGTCACAGGTCTCCCCGCCTGATTAAGGGTGGCGGCCAGAGCGAAGTCGGACGCATTGCTTTCCACCTGGAAGGGGATGGATTCGTCCACTGCGTGCATGGTGGCTTTGGCAATGTCCTCCTTGATACGGTGGAAGGCCAAGCGGGCCTCTGCCATCAGGGGAAAAGAGGTGGATTTGATCAGCGGACGGGCTTTGTCTGCATAGTAGGGGACCCACTGAGCGTAGTAGGAAAAAAACCCTAGGCACCTCTTCAGGGCTTTTAGGCAGTGGGGCAGTGGGAGTTCCATAAGGGGACGCATCCGGTACGGGTCGGGACCGATGACCCCGTGTTCCACAACACAGCCAAGGATGGCGAGGCGGTCTGTGCGGAATATGCACTTCTCCTTGTTATATGTCAGGTTCAGGAGTTGGGCGGTGCGGAGGAATTTCTCGAGGTTTGCGTCATGGTCCTGCAAGTCATGGCCGCAGATGATCACATTGTCTAGGTAATGGAAAGTGGCCTGCAGCGCGTTTTGATCGACCATCCGGTCCATCTCCCTTTGGAAGACGGAGACCCCGTTGGTAACGCTGAAGGGAACCCTAAGGAAGTGATAGAGGCAGCCGTTTGCCTCAAAAGCAGTATACTGGCGGTCTTCAGGGCGGATGGGGAGCTGGTGGTACGCTGATTTCAGGTCAATGGTCGAAAAGACGCGGTACTGCGCAATCTGGTTGACCATGTCAGCTATGCGGGGGAGTGGGTAGGCGTCCAGCAGGGTGTAGCGGTTTATTGTTTGGCTGTAGTCGATGATCAGGCGTTGTTTCTCGCCAGTCTTAACGACCACAACCTGGGCTCGCCAGGGGCTGGAGCTGCCCTCAATAATCCCCTCCTTCAGGAGCCGCTCCACTTCGGTTTTGATGAAAACCCTGTCCCCGGCACTGTATCGCCTGCTCTTTGTGGCGATGGGCTTACAGTCGGGGGTGAGGTTAGCAAACAGTGGGGGGGGGGGGTGGGACTCTGAGTGTGGAGAGGTTGCATCTGGTGCGCAGCGGGCAATTTGGAGGCTGCTGGCTGCGGACTGTGAGTGGGGGGAGGGGGCCACCGTACGCCATCGTAACGCTTTTGAGGTGGCACTGGAAATCCAACCCCAGTAGGACGGCAGCGCAGAGTTCGGGCAGGACCAGGAGTTTAAAATTATTGAACACAGTCCCGTCTACTACTAGTGTCACCACGCAGTAGCTGCCAATGTCCGTTGACTGGGACTCGGAGGCCATAGAAATCCGTTGGTGCGCAGGCAGGACTGGGAGAGAGCAACGCCGCACCGTGTCGGGGTGGATGAAGCTCTCTGTGCTCCCTGTAAAGTCTGTGGGTTGTATAGCGAAGTAATACACAGACTACAAGAGTAACTTAAACAGGACTTTACTATTCGAAGGTCAGGGCGAATCTGCCCAATAAATTCTGCCACAGCACTTATATACCGGTGTGGTCACCGTCGGTATTACAGTATACAGCAGCCAGGATAAAGTAGTGCCACACCTAAAATAGTTCTCTTACAGGTAGAACAGTTACATACACTACAATCCTCCCTTTTTAGCTTACAACATACTTATTCCCCCATTAACATAACATCATAACATATCCAACTTCATGTTACAACAGTTCACAGAGGTAGTCTCTGCGGAAACAGTTCACAGATTCAGTCTCTGTGGGAAACAGTTCACAGATTCAGTCTCTGATCTTCTTGACTCGGTCCGGACCACGCCTCCGTGGTGTAGTCGGGTCACCTTGCTAGAGGGACTCATCCCATAGTCCTTCCCTAGACTTAACAGCTTTACTTCCATCACTTCTGAACCAGCATTGCTGACTTTTTAAACAAACAAAAAAAAACAGTTGGATTGCCTTGGGAAATTTTCCTACTTTCCAACTGATTTGGCTCCGTTCGGGGGACCACGTGTGTGATCGGGTAGAGGTAATAATGGTTCAGATGGTTATCATCTTCTGCTTCGTCTTTTCCTTTTTTGCTTCTTGGAGACTCTCGGGGCTCCATTGTCAGCTGCCAGCTGTAACGCCACCATCTCCCTATGTTCCTTAGACTTTAAGTGATTCATCCTGATTTCGGCACTTTGGGAGTTCTCGGCACAAGCTGGGCAGACCAGGTCCTCGTAATATTCAGTGTCACTCAACAGATCATGGTAATATTCAGTGTCGTCCTGAGCTGGGCCAGCGAGAGGGTCTTCTATTTCCTCCTTACCCAGCTGGACGTTAGCCGACTTTTGTTCCAAATCCCGACATCTGTCCTGAAGAGACTTCATCATGCGTTCAGATTCATCCCGCTTTTTCTGGGCTTCCTGCAAGTCTTTTACTAATGACCTCATTTGTGATTTCAATACTTCAACTTCATTCGGAGATTGATTGATCGGACTATTCAATCCCTCTACTGAAGTAGCTGTTTCAGTATTCTGTTGTTCTACATTGCCGTGCGTCAGCGTACTTTTGGCATCCAAGGGCTGTTCTGCTGCAGACTTCTCAGTCTGGGTTGCCACCTCAGCTCTTCCAATGACTTTTGAGAGCTCCCTTCCCTTTGAAGATTGAGGCTTGTATTTAAGTTTTTCCCATTTTAGAGTTTTATCCCTCAGCATATGAATGAGTTGGCTGACTGTTAACTCTTCTGCCATCATCCCTTTTCCATTAACTACAGGGCTGTTTATAACCTTGCCCTGGAGGAGTTGGCTGACTGTTAACTCTTCTGTCCTCATCCCTTTGCCATTAGCTGCAGGGCTGTTTAGAACCTTGTCCTGGGGCTCCTTTGCTGCTTCTACTTCGCCATCATCCGCAGCCCCCATCATTCGAATTTCCACAAATGAATCGTCCGGTGTTGCTGCACCCAACTTCAGTAGGAGCTCGGAAGTCATGTCGACCAACTCAGCTTTTTCTGCCTGCAACCTGCTAACCAGCGCCTTCAGTTGCGGCACATCTTGTTCCACCGGATTGGAGCACGCCCCTTCAGAAGCCGAATCAGCTTTGATTCGTTTGGCCTCCTCGTGCAGACGGTTTGTGTGCTCCTGCTCCCTTTTCTTCCCCAGCTGCTTCTGTTGTCTTTCCAGATTCTCCCATTCGGTATCATAGAACTTTTTCATTGCTTTCATCTCTTGCTCGAGACGGCAATTCAATTGTTCTAATTGTTGTCGTAATCTGAAATAAGTTTGCGTTCGAGCTCGATGTTCCTCAGTAATATATATGTCTGTAACTTGAACAGACTCAGAATTCTCTGTCAAGCTATGTTGTTGTTGTTCAGAGGAATTCTGTTCTGAAACTTTGTTCTCCTCTGGAGCATAAGCCTTTATGCCCACATTCGTTCTACCAACCTTAGTCAGCAAGTTCATTTTAGACTTGTCTTTCATGCTTGGGCTGGTCTTATCGTCATCCGTTTCAGAGTCTGAGCTGATTGTCTGCCCCGAGTCCTCACTCATTATTGCTTTGAGGTAGTGCCATTCCATGTCTATTTTCTTGATCCACTCCCATCCTAGAAGTGGTGGTCCTCCCTCAGGTAGTACGTATAAGTCCATTCCGGGGTGTTCTTTGCCCCTGTCTCTCACCTTGACTCTTATCTTTCCCATGGGGTATACTTTATGCCCCGTGTATGTCTGCAATACGAACTTGGTATCTCTCAAGGGTATATGTGAGAATAGCCGGTTGTAATCCCTTTGATTTATGACTGATAGGGCTGATCCAGTGTCCAATTCCATTCTCACTTGGACTCCGGCTATTTTTAGCATGACCCAGATAGTTTGTAGGTCAGCTTCCTTACTCACATTATGAATTCTCAGACTACCCAGTTCCTGGCCGCTTGGGTCTGAATCCGAATTCTGTTCATCTGAACTCTTCTCAACCACCTTGTGTACTTTGTTGTACTTTTCCTGTGATGGCTTTTTTTTTTGGTTGTTGGTCTTCTTCCCTGACCGGCATACTTTGGCTATGTGACCCAGTTTGCCACATTTCCTACAGTCCTGGTTTTTAAACCAGCATTGGTTCTGGTCGTGTGTTGTCTTCCCACAACGATAACATTTCGTTGCACCCAAAGTAATTTGATCCACACTGAGGACCGCTGCCTTCAGCTGCATTTCCGCAGTTCCTTTCGCTGCGGCTTCGTGTGATGCTGCAATAAGGACAGCCCTATCCAGTGTAAGGTCGTTCTCTTCGAGCAGTCGCTTTTGCGTTCCTTCCTTCGACAACCCGCACACGAACTTGTCTCGCAATGCCTCTGTCAGATTTCCTCCAAACTGGCAGTATTTCGCTAGCCTATGCAGTTCGACCAAGTATTCCGCGTTGCTTTCCTCTTTCCGTTGCGTTCTCGCATAAAACTTGAATCGTTCTGCCAACATCAGCGGTGTGGGGTTCAAGTGATCCTTCAGAACAGCAACAATATTGTCGAAGGTTTGATCTGCCGGTTTAACTGATGCTAGAAGGTGCTTCAATAGCCCGTATGTCTTCGCCCCCATCGAGTTTAGCAAGGTTATAGCTTTATCATCATCCTCTATTTTATTGGCCTCACAATATATCTCAATGCGTTCTACATACGTGGCCCAATCTTCTACCTCGGAATCGAAATCGTTGATGTTACCACGCTTAGGCATCTTCACCTCCCTGATAAACAACAACAAAATATTTCTTTAACTCTTTTTTTTTTCCAAGATGGCGGTTTCCCCGCGCTTATCTTCTTTCCCCGCCCCTTTCAAAATGGCGGTTCCCGCTTCTGTCTTTTTCTCCGCCTACTGGCGGCTTCCCGCGGTTTCCCACGCTTATCTTCTTTCCCCGCCCACTTTCAAGATGGCGGTTCCCGCTTTTCTTCCCCTGGCGGGAGGGGTAAGCTTTTCCCTCGGGCGATGGCCGCTGGCTTTCGGGGTTCGCAGCCTGCTCTTCGGCTTCAGCGCGTTCCCTTCTCTCGGCCGGGCAACCGGCTCTGGGTACAACCCGTTGACGGCGAACGGTCTCAGCCGCTGGCTGGATCTCGCTCAGTCTCCCTCGCTCGGGCTCTGTCTCTCCGGTGCTGGGTATAACCCGTTGACGGCGAACAGTTTCAGCCGCTGGGCTGGATCTCGCTCAGTCTTCCTCGGGCTCTGTCTCTCCCGCTCGCGCGGCTCTCGCTTGCTCTCTCTCGGGCTCTGTCTCTCCCGTTCGCGCGGCTCTCGCTCGGGCTCTGTCTCTCCCGCTCGCGCGGCTCTCAATCGCGCCTCCCAGCCCTCTCGCAGTCCGGTGCTTCCCTCCCCGGCTGCGGCTGAGTTCTCCGCGATTTATTTATTTTATCTCTTCCCGCGCCTTACGATCCCGGTCGCAGCGCTTCGTGGCCTCGGTCACTGTCCGACCTTATTCACCCAATCGCTCCTCCCAGCCTCTCGCAGTCCGGTGCTTTCCTCCCCGGCTGTGGCTGAGTTCTCCGTGGCTTATTTATGTTTATATCTTCCCGCGCCTTACGATCCCGGTCGCAGCGCCTCGTGGTCGCGGTATTTGTCCGGCCTTTTTCGCCGTCGCGGTCTAGTCGTCTCACGACGCTCCCCAGCCCGCTTGTACCGCGGCTTCTGCTCCACGCTGCCCCAGTCTCAGCGCCTCTGGGCCCGACTTCTGTCCGACTCCTTTCCCCCTCGACCGTGGTCGAGTGCACCGCCCTTATCCTCCGTTTATTTGTTTCTATTTTCCCTTTACTCACAGTCACCGTGGCCGACTTGCTTCTCGTGTTGATCGGCTCACTCACCACCGTGGCAGAAGGGACAATCCGTGCCTGTTGCTGATGGAAGACTTCGTGTTTGAAATCTTCCTCCTTTCCTGGTCTGCAGACTCGAGTTTTCTCTCAGCAAAACGACGAGGGCGGGTGCCTCTTCTCGACGCTCGTTTACTTCTTCAGAAGTATTGTTGCCGCAGGGTAAGATCAAACTCGTCGCCACTGTAAAGTCTGTGGGTTGTATAGCGAAGTAATACACAGACTACAAGAGTAACTTAAACAGGACTTTACTATTCGAAGGTCAGGGCGAATCTGCCCAATAAATTCTGCCACAGCACTTATATACCGGTGTGGTCACCGTCGGTATTACAGTATACAGCAGCCAGGATAAAGTAGTGCCACACCTAAAATAGTTCTCTTACAGGTAGAACAGTTACATACACTACACTCCCGGAGTCAAAAAGGCAGTTTATTGCATGGCCGTTTACCTTAACGTCCATTTTGGACCGAGCTAGTTGGTGCGGTCTCGTTTGGTCCAGCGTAACAGAGGCCAGCGTAGGGGTCGGTGTGTCGCTGCGGGTATCAGATGGGGGGGGTTGGCGGTCTGCTGCGTCCCGGCTGGTGTCCAAGATGGCAGCGTCCATGATTCCCATGTGGCTGGAGTCGTCCAAGATGGCTGCTGCTGCGGTGGTTCGCACATGGCTGGGGAGGCCCAAGATGGCGGCCCGCACGGCCCACACGCGGCGCTGTTGGGGGCCCAAGATGGCGGCTCGCCCGGCCCACATGCGGCGCTGCTGGCGTTCGGGGTGGCTTTGGCCTTGCAGACGCTGGTGTAGTGTCCCTTTTTCCTGCAGCCCGAGCAGGTCGCATTCTTCGCCGGGCAGCGCGCTCTGGGGTGTTTGGCCTGGCCACAGAAGTAGCATTTCTGGCCTTGGGATACTGCTGTCTGGCTTTGGGACACTGCTGCGGTAGTTGGGCCGTTGTTGGGCTGTGGCTGGGGTGGCACGGTGCTATAGGGCTGTCCTACCGTGTCCCAGGTTGTCGTTCCCCGCGGCGTCCACGGTGCAGAGGAGTAGGCATCCATGCCCTGGTAGGCTGCGTCCAGTGTTAGTGCAATTTCGGAGGCTTTGTCGAGGGTGAGGTCACTCTGCTCCAGCAGTCGCTGTCGGGTGTAGTTGGACCTGTGGCCCGCTACGAAGGCATCCCGGATCAGTTCCTCCGTGTACTTAGCAGGCGTTACCGCCTTACACCCACAGGCCCGGCCAAGCACGGACAGTGCTTGGAGGTATTCCTCAGTCGATTCCCCAGGTTGTTGCTTGCGACTCCCCAGAAGGTGCCTGGCGTATACTTCGTTCACAGGGCGCGTGTACTGGGTCTTGAGGAGCTGGAGGCCGGCTGTGTACGAGGTCGCGTCCCGGATGACTGAGTACGCTCGGTGGTTCACCTTGGAGATCAGGACAGACAGTTTGTCCGCATCCGTTACGACCGCAGTGGAGGCAGTCAGGAATGTCTCGAAGCACGTGAGCCAGTGAGCAAACTTGGTGGAAGCGTTCGCTTCCCGACTGTCCAGGTCCAGGCATGCTGGTGTGAGGATCTTCTCCATTATAAAAAAATTAGTTAATAAAATTGATGCGCCATCAATTACTCAAAAGACTGAGGTTAAGCGAGTAACAACCAAGCTTTTATTAACTAAAGAATGAAGGTCTTGTCTCGAGTGGTCGACCTGTCCAGAATACTAAGGGACTGGGAGGTAGTCACTTATATACCTGGAATAGTGGGAGGAGTCAGCCGAGGCATGTCCAGACCTGTACCTAGTGGAATACACATACACATACAGACAGGTATAACAGTGGTTTACCACACACATCCAAGTACTTTTTAAATGTGGTTAGGGTTCCTGCCTCTACCACCCTTTCAGGCAGTGAGTTCCAGACCCCCACAATCCTCTGGGTGAAGAAATTTCCCCTCAAATCCCCTCTAAACCTTCCACCAATTACTTTAAATCTGTGCCCCCTGGTTTTTGACCCCTCTGCTAAGGGAAACAGGTCCTTTCAATCCACTTTATCTATGCCCCTCATAATTTTATACACCTCAATAAGTTCTCCCCTCAGCCTCCTCTGTTCCAAGGAAAACAGATCCAGCCTATCCAGTCTTTCCTCATAGCTAAGATTCTCTACTCCCGGCAACATCCTTGTAAATCTCCTCTGTACCCTCTCTAGTGCAATCACATCTTTCCTGTAATGTGGTGACCAGAACTGCACGCAGTACTCTAGCTGAGGCCTAACTAATGTTTTATACAGTTGAAGCATAACCCCCTGCTCTTGTATTCTATGCCACAGCTAATAAAGGCAAGCATTCCGTATGCCTTCTACCTGGCCTGCTACCTTCAGGGATCTGTGGACATGCACTTCAAGGTCCCTTTGTTCCTCTACACTACTCAGTGTCCTACCATTTAATGTGTATTCCCTTTCCTCATTAGCCCTCCCCAAATGCATTACCTCACACTTCTCCGGATTGAATTCCATTTGCCACTGTTCTGCCCACCTGACCAATTTATTGATATCTTCCTGCAGTCTACAGCTTACTTCTTCAGTATCAACCACACAGCCGATTTTAGTATCATCTGCAAACTTCTTAATCATACCACCTATATTCAAGTCTAGATCATTGATATACCACAAAAAGCAAGGGACCTAGTACTGAGCCCTGTGGAACCCCACTGGAAACAGCCTTCCAGTCACAAAAACACCCATCGACCATTACCCTCTGCTTCCTGTCTCCGAGCCAGTTTTGAATCCAACTTGACACTTTGCCCTGAATCCCATGGGCTTTTAACTTCGTGACCAGTCTGCCATGTGGAACCTTATCAAAAGCCTTGCTAAAGTCCATAGACACTGCATCAAATGCACTACCCTCATCTACCCTCCTTGTTACCTCCTCAAAAAATTCAATCAAGTTTGTCAGACACAACCTTCCCTTAAGAAATCCGTGCTGACTATCCTTGATTAATCCGTGTCTTTCTAAATGAAGATTTATCCTGTCCTTCAGAATTCTTTCCAATAATTTTCCCACCACCGAGGTTAGGCTGACTGGCCTATAATTACTCGGCCTATCCTTTTCTCCCTTTTTAAACAAGGGTACCACATTAGAAGTCCTCCAGTCCTCCGGCACCACACCTGAAGCCAGAGTGGATTGAAAGATGATCGTCAGGGCCTCTGCTATTTCCTCTTTTACTTCACTTAACAGCCTGGGATACATTTCATCCGGGCCTGGGGATTTATCCACTTTTAAAGCTGCTAAACCCCTCAATACTTCCTCTCTCACTATGTTTATTTCATCTAATATTTCACACTCCTCCTCCCTGATAGCAATGTCTGCTTCGCCCCTCTCCTTTGTGAAAACAGACACAAAGTATTCATTAAGAACCTTACTGACGTCTCCCGCCTCCACACACATCTCTGGATGTTGCTGGTCACAACCCAAGCCTACCATTTAAATATGAAATTATTTCCTGTGCCTCCTTCCTGTAGGGCCTAGCAGCACATGAGCTATTGTGCCCCATGGAGTTGTTGATGGGCGTGTGTTTCACATTGCTCTGTGGGAGAAAAAATCCACTCTCTCATCTTGCTTGAGGTTTGTTAATTTTAAGCCTGTGACCTCCCCAGTTCTGTATCACAACCTAGGTCAAATAATCTGCTGTATCATTTTGCCTCTCTACACTTTAAAGACTTGCAGGATAATTTTAACTCTCCCCGATTGGTGGGAAAGGAGTGAGGGAGCAGTTAAAATGGAACTACTGCGTTTTCCACTCCATTTCCTCCGAGACCCCATTTTAAGGTCACTGGGTTTAGTCCTGGATGAGGTTCCTGCCGGACTCTAGCGGTAACTTTGTTAATAAATGCATGGGACCTCAACGGCATCTTAACCTTCTCATAGCAGGAAACCGCAATGGCCCACCCCCCTCCCCCACCTGGTAAGGTTGTTGCGAAAGCAGTGAGGCCACTGAAGGAGTACTCCTCCAGGCCCTACAAGGAACTCCGATGCCACGGGCTTCCCCTCCTACTTCCCTATCCGCAAGATTGTTGTACCACCACCTAGAATGGTAACAGCACGGAAGGTGATTATTTGGCCAGTTGAGTCCGTGCCAGCTCTCTGCAAGAACACTTCAGCTAGTCCCACTCTCCCGCCCTTTCCCCGTAGCTCTGCAAATTTCTCAGGTACTTATCCAACTTCCTTTTGAAAGCAGTGATTGAATCTGCCTCCGCCACCCGTTTAGGCTGTGCATTCCAGATCCTAACCACTCGCTGCGTAAAAAATATTTTTTCTTATGCCGCCTTTGGTTCTTTTGCCAATCACCTTGAATCGGTATCCTTTCGTTCGTGACCCCTCTGCCAATGGGAACAGTTTCTCTCTATCTACTCTGTCCAGACCCCTCATGATTTTGAACACCTCTATCAAATCTCCTCTCAATCTTCTCTGCTCTAAGGAGAACAACCCCAGCTTCTCCAGTCTATCCACGTAACCATAGTCCCTCATCCCTGGATTCATTCTTGTAAATCTTTTCTGCACCCTCTCTAAGGCCTTCACATCCTTCTGAAAGTACAGTGCCCAGAGTTGGACACAATACTCCAGTTGAGGCCAAACCAATGTTTTAGAAAGATTCATTATAATTTCCATGCTTTATTTCTCTATTCATGAAGCCCAGGATCCCATAAGCTTTTTTTTAAAAACTGCTTTCTCAACCTGCCCTGCTACCTTTAAGGATTTGTGCACATATACCCCTAGGTCTCTCTGCTCATGCACACCCCCTTTAGGATTGTACCCTTTAGTTTATATTTCCTCACATCATTCTTTCTGCCAAAATGTATCACTTTGCATTTTTCTGTGTTAAATTCCGTCTGCCACGTGTCCACCCATTCCACCAGCCTCTCTATGTCTTCTTGAAGTCTATCACTATCCTCCTCACTGTTCACTATACTTCCAAGTATTGTGTCATCTACAAATTTTGAAATTGTGCCGTGTACACCCACATCCAAGTCATTAATATATATCAAGAAAAGCAGCGGTCCTAGACCGACCCCTGGGGAACACCTTCCTCCAGTCCGAAAAACAACCGTCCACCACTACTCAGTTTCCTGTCACTTAGCCAATTCTGTATCCATACTACCGCTGTCTCTTTTATTCCATGGGCTTCAACTTTGCTGGCAAACCTATTATAGAAACATAGAAGATAGGAGCAGGCCATTCGACCCCGCGAGCCTGTTCCGCCATTTAATGAGATCATGGCTGATCATCCAAATTCAGTACCCTGTCCCTGCTTTCTCCCCATATCCCTTGATCCCTTTAGCCTTAAGAAATATATCTAACTCCTTCTTGAATATATTTAATGAATTGGCCTCAACTGCCTTCTATGGTAGAGAATTCCACAGGTTCACCACTCTCTGGGTGAAGAAATTCCTCCTCATCTCTGTCCTAAATGGCTTACCCCTTATCCTTAGACTGTGACCCCTGGTTCTGGACTCCCCCGCCATCGGGAACATCCTTCCTGCATCTTGTTGTGTATGTAATATGTGTGCTACTTTGAACCTATGGACAGGACTGCACTACTTGTAGGGCGTAGTGATATGCAGTACCACTCCTGGCCATAGGAGTATAAATAGTACTGTGGGTACTGATCTCCCCTCAGTTCCCGCCTGTGGGCATGAAGTAAAGACCTACGTATAGTCCCTACCTCCAACCAGTAAAGACCTGTTTTTATTTTCTTTACTTGTTATCAAAGATGGCGGCTTCCCGCTCTTGCCGTCGTCCTCCGCCCACAAAATGGCGGTTTTCCCGCGCTTGGCGGTCTTCACCCGTCCCCCGACGCCGTCTCCCTTCAGCCCCCGAGTGCGGCCCTTATCTTCGCCGCGATCGCCCGAGTGCGGCCCTTATCAGCGGATGCGATCGCTGGATCGCGAAGTGGCTCCCGACCGAAGCGGCTCTCGGCCCTTATCTTCTGTGCGATCGATAGCCCGCGCTGTGCACCGCGGCTCTCGCACCTTGAGCTTCTGCAGCCGCCGCGCCTTTCAGTCCGAGTGCGGCCCTTATCTTTGGTCCCGATCGCTGGCCCACGCTGCGCCTCGCACTTGAAGCGGCTCCCGGCCTCTGGCTCACCCGCTCGCGCGGCTCTTGCTCGCTCCCTCCCGGGCTCTGGCTTACCCGCTCGCGCATTTCACCACGGCTCTCATGCCTTCAATTTCTGCAGCCGCTGCCCTTTCGCCCGAGTGCAAAATCTGAGAAATTGCAAATCTACAATGCCTAAACACGGGTATATTAGCACCTTTGATAGTGACCTTGAAGATTGGGACATATATGTTGAAAGAGTAAAAAATTATTGTAAGGCCAATAAAATTCGTGACCAAGATAAAGCTCTAACATTATTAAATTTAATGGGTGCGAAGACATACGGGCAATTGAAACACCTGTTATCACCAGATGAACTGGCGGATAAGACGTTCGATGAGATTGTTACTGTCCTGAAAGATCATCTAAACCCCACGCCGCTGATGCTAGCGGAACGATTTAAATTTTACGACAGAAGGCAGCTACAGCATGAAAGCAATGCTGAATATTTGCTGGAATTGCGTAAATTAGCGAAATATTGCCAGTTTGGAACGGGACTGACAGATGCACTACGAGACAAATTTGTGTGTGGTTTATTTAAACAGGATACACAAAAGCGACTGCTCGAGGAGAATGAGCTGACGCTTGAGAAGGCGGTCACTATGGCAGCAGCACATGAAGCCGCAGCGAGAGGCACGGCAGTAATGCAGCTACGGTCACCGGAGCTCAGTGCACACAAATTGGGTGTGAGTTCTGTTAAATGTTGTCGTTGTGGAAAGACAACGCATGATCAGAACCAGTGTTGGTTTAAAAACCAAGAATGCAGAACATGTGGTAAGCTTGGACATATAGCTAGAGTATGCAGGTCAGAGAAGAAGACCAGCAACAAGAAGTCACCGCAAGGGAAATACGCAAAGGTACACAAGGTGGCCGAACAGGAGTCCGATTCAGACGCTAGCAGTAATGAACTGGCTGGCTTAAGCAGTATTGAACTGGCTAGCTTAAGAGTACTCAACGCTGGTAAGGGTGCAGACCTCCAGACAATTTGGGTCACTCTTCAGATAGAAGGAGTCCAAGTAAAACTGGAATTGGACACTGGATCGGCATTGACGGTCATAAATAAGAAAGATTACGGAAAGTTATTCCAACATATTCCCCTACAGGATACGGGGATTAGATTGAAAACATACACGGGGCAAAGAGTGTACCCCATCGGGAAAATAGAGGTTGCAGTGGTCCACAAGGGCGAAGACAGTCAAATAATGGACTTATATGTGATATCTGAAGGAGGTCCTCCACTACTAGGACGGGAGTGGATTAGGAAAATGAATATGGACTGGCATTTCCTACAAACAATAACGAGTGAGAACTCAGTGAAGATAGTCAGCCCAGACTCTGGAACGGATGATGGTAAGCCCAACTCAGGTGCAAAAGACAAAGTTTCAGCACAGAATTCCACTGAGCAACAACAACATAGTTTAACTGTGGATTCTGAGTCTGGCAAGTCTACTGATGTGCCCATTTCTGAGGGACACCGGGCTCGAACTCAACTCCATTTCAAACTACAACAGCAATTAGAACAAATGCTTCGCCGTTTTGAGCAAGAGTTCAATGCAACGAAAGAGTTCTTTGATATAGAGTTGGAGAATCTGGAAAGACAACAGAAGCAGCTGATGGAGAAAATGGAGCAGGAGCACACAAAACGTCTGATGTCAGAGGAGTTAACGGTCAGCCAACTCCTGCATATGCTGAAGGACAGGACTCTGAAATGGGAAAAACTTGAACACGAACTTCAATATTCAAACGAAAGGGGTTCGGAGCTCTCAAAGGTTATTGGAAGAGCTGAGGTGGCAACACAGACTGAGATGACTGCAACAGAGCAGCCCTTGGATGCCAAAAGTACGCTGACTCACGTCAACGTAGAACAACAGACCGCTGAAACAGCTGCTCCGGTAGAGGGATTGAATAGTCCGATCAATCAATCTCCAAAAGAAGTTGAAGTAGTAAAATCTCAAATGAGGTCATTAGTAAATGACTTGCTGAAAGCCCAGAAAAAGCTGGATGAAGAGGTACGCATGAAGAAGTCTCTTCAGGAAAGATGTCTGGACTTGGAACAAAAGCTGGCTAACGCCCAGCTGGGTATGGAGGAAATGGAAGACCCTCTCGCTGGTCTAGATCAGGACGACACCGAATATTACTATGTCCTGTCCTGCCCAACTTGTAACTTCGACTCCCACCATACAGAAATCATGGAGGAGCACCGAAAGTCTACGGAACATCGGGAGAAGGTGGCTCTACTACGGAAAAAGGAGGAAGAGAAGGAGGAACTGCGCATGCAGCTGGCAGCTGACAGTGGAGCCCAGAGAGTCTCCAAGAAGCAGAAAAGGAAAAGTCGAAACAGAAGATGACCCATCTGAACCATTATTACCTCTACCAGATCACACACGTGGTCCCTCCGAACGGAGCCAATTCAGTTCGGAAGTTCAAACTGTTAAATCCATGGAAGGACTATTGAATGAGTCACTCCAGCAACGTGAACCGACTACACCACAGAGATTGAATCTGTGAACTGCTTTCCGCAGAGACTGAATCTGTGATCTGTTTTGACATGAAGTTATCTATGTATCTATGTTATTCTGTTATGTAAACCTGAAGTTATATATGTATATATGTTATTACATTATGTTAAATGGGGAGATGGCTGTAAAGCTAAGAAGGGAGGAATGTTGTGTATGTAATATGTGTGCTACTTTGAACCTATGGACAGGACTGCACTACTTGTAGGGCGTAGTGATACGCAGTACCACTCCTGGCCATAGGGGTATAAATAGTACTGTGGGTACTGATCTCCCCTCAGTTCCCGCCTGTGGGCATGAAGTAAAGACCTACGTATAGTCCCTACCTCCAACCAGTAAAGACCTGTTTTTATTGTTACTCATTAGCCTGTGTCTTAATTAACTAAATAATTCACAGACTTAACACATCTAGTCTGTCTAGTCCTGTTAGAATTTTATAAGTTTCAATGAGATCCCCTCTCATTCTTCTAAACCCTAGCGAATATAAGCCTAATCAACCCAATCTCTCTTCATACGTCATTCCTGCCACCCCAGGTATCAGCCTGGTGAATCTTCGCAGCACTCCCTCCATGGCAAGAACATCCTTCCTCAGATAAGGTGACCAAAACTGCACACAATACTCAAGGTGTGGTCTCACCAAGGCCCTGTACAACTGCAGCAAGACATCCTTGCTCCTGTACTCGAACCCTCTTGCTATGAAGGCTAACATACCATTTGCCTTCTTAACCGCCTGCTGCACCTGCATGCTTACCTTCAGCGACTGGTGCACAAGGACACCCAGGTCTCGTTGCACTTCCCCTTTTCCCAATCTATTGCTGTTAAGATAATAATCTGTCTTCCTGTTTTTGCCACCAAAGTGGATAACCTCGCATTTATCCACATTATACTGCATCTGCCATGCATCTGCCCAATCACCCAACCTGTCCAAATCATACTGGAGTTTCTCTGCATCCTCTTCATAGCACACACGCCCACCCAGCTTTGTGTCGTCTGCAAACTTGGAGATATTACATTTAGTTCCCTCGTCTAGATCATTAATATATATTGTGAATAGCTGGGGTCCGAGCACCGATCCCTGCGGTACCCCACTAGTCACTGCCTGCCACTCCGAAAAAGAGCCGTTTATTCCAACTCTTTGCTTCCTGTCTGCCAACCAGTTCTCTATCCAAGTCAGTACCTTACCCCCAATCCCATGTGCTTTAGCTTTGCACGCCAATATCTTATGCGGGACCTTATCGAAAGCCTTCTGAAAATCCAAATACACCACATCCACTGGTTCTCCCTTATCTATTCTACCAGTTACATCCTCAAAAAATTCCAGTAGATTAGTCAAGCATAATTTACCTGTTGTAAATCCATGTTGACTTTGTCCAATCCTGTCACTGTTTTCCAAGTGTTCTGCTATTACATCTTTTATGATGGACTCTAGCATTTTCCCCACTACCATTTTCCCCACTACCAATGTCAGGCTTACCGGTCTTTCATTCCCCGTTTTCTCTCTACCACCTTTTTTAAATAGTGGGGTTACATTAGATACCCTCCAATCCAAGGGAACTATTCCAGAGACTATAGAATTTTGGAAGATGACCAGCAATGCATCTACTATTTCTAGGGCCACTTCCTTAAGTACCCTAGGATGTAGTTTATCAGGCCCTGGGGATGTATCGGCCTTCAATTTCCCCAACACCATTTCCCTACAAATACTGATTTCATTCAAGTCCTCCCTCTCATTAGACCCTATGTTCCCCGACATCTCTGGGAGGTTATTTGTGTCCTCCTTTGTGAAGACGGAACCAAAGTGTCAGCCATTTCTTTTTCCCCATTATAAATTCCCCTGATTCTGACTGCAAGGGACCTATGCTTGACTTCACCAATCTTTTTCTCTTCACATATCTATAGAAGCTTTTACAGTCAGTTTTTATGTTCCTCACAAGCTTACTCTCATATTCTATTTTCCCCCTCTTAATTAATCCCTTTGTCCTCCTTTGGTGAATACTAAACAGCTCCCAATCCTCAGGTTTGCTGCCTTTTGTGGTCAATTTATATGTCCTCTCCTTGGATCTTATGCTATCCCTAATTTCTCTTGTTAGCCACGGTTGAGTCACCTTTTTTGTTTTATTTTTATGCCAAACAGGGGTGAACAAATTCTGTGCCATTGCCTAGCCACCGTCAACCCTTTAAGTAACATTCCCCAATCCATCCTAGCTAACTCGTGCCTCATACCATCGTAGTTTCCTTTATTTAAATTCAGGACCCTAGTCTCTGAGTCAATGACTTCACTCTCCATTTTAATGAAGAATTCTGTCATATTATGATCACTCCTCCCCAAGGGGCCTCGCACAGCAACATTGCTAATTAATCCTTTCTCATTACATAATACCCAGTCTAAGATGACCTGAACTCTATTTGGTTCCTCGACATATTGGTCCAGGAAACCATCCCGTATACACTCAAGAATTCCTCCTCCACAGGATTGTTACTAATTTGGTTAGCCCAACCTATATGTAGATTAAAGTCACCCATAATAACTGCTGTGCCCTTATTGCACGCATCTCTAATTTCCCATTTAATGCCATCCCCAACCTCAACATTACTGTTTGGGGGTCTGTATACAACTCCCACTAATGTTTTCTGCCCCTTGGTATTTCTCAGCTGTACCCATACAGATTCCATATCATCAGAGCTAATATTCTTCCTTACTGTGGTGCTCTATTTAACCAGCAATGCTACTCCACCTCCTTTTCCTTTTTGCCTGTCCTTCCTGAATATTGAATACCCCTGGTTGTTGAATTCCCAGCCTTGGTAATGCTGGAGCCATGTCTCCATAATTCCAATTACATCATATTCGTTTACATCTATTTGCGCAGCTAATTCATCCACCTTATTACGAATGCTCCTCGCATTAATAACAAAGCCTTCAGGCTTGTTTTTTTAACACTCTTAGTCCTTTTAGAATTATTATTTACTGTAGCCTTGTTTGATTTACACCCTTGATTTCTCTGCCTTCCAATTTTGCTTTTCTCCTTCCTGTCTTTTGTTTCTATCCTTGCTTCCCTTTCCTCTGTCTCCCTGCACAGGTCCCCAACCCCCTGCCATTTTAGTTTAAACCCTCCCCAACAGCACTAGCAAACACTCCCCCTAGGACATCGGTCCCGGTCCCACCCAGGTGCAAACCATCCAGTTTGTAATGGTCCCACCTCCCCCAGAACCGGTTCCAATGTCCCAGGAATTTGAATCCCTCCCCCTTGCACCATTCCTCTAGTCATGTATTCATCTGAAATATCCTTCTATTTCTACTCCGACTAGTAATCCTGAGATTACTACCTTTGAGGTCCTATTTTTTAATTTACCTCCTAACTCCCTATATCCAGCTTTTAGGACCTCATCCCATTTTTTACCTATATCGTTGTTACCTATATGCACCACGACAACTGGTTGTTCACCCTCGCCCTCCAGAATGCCCTGCAGCCACCCTGAGACATCCTTGACCCGTGTACCAGGGAGGCAACATATCATCCTGGAGTCTCGTTTGCGGCCACAGAAGCGCCTATCTATTCCCCCTACAATAGAATCCCTTATCATTATAGCTCTCCCACTCTTTTTCCTCCCGTCCTGTGCAGCAGAACTTGCCATGGTGCCAGGAAGTTGACTGCTTCTGCCTTCCCCCGATAAGCTATCTCCCTCAACAATATCCAAAGTGGTATATCTGTTTGAGAGGGGGATGGCCACAGGGGACCCCTGCACTACCTGCCTGCACCTACTACTCTGCCTGGTGGTCACTCATTCCCTTCCTACCTGTGCAGCCTTTACCTGCGGTGTGACCAACTCCCTAAACGTGCTATCCACGATGTCCTCTGCATCGCAAATGCTCCAGTATGTATCCATTCGCAGCTCCAGCGCCGCGATGGGGTCTGTCAGTAGTTGCAGCTGGATACACTTCCCGCACTCATGGTCGTCAGGGTCACAGGAAGTGTCCCTGATTTCCCACATAGCGCAGGAGGAGCATACCATGGGGCCGAAATGTCCTGCCATGACTTACCCTTTAATTAATTTAAATTAAATTAAATCAAATTCATTAAATGATATACTCAATGGACCTTGGTTACTATCACTCTCCGATACACAACAGAGACCTTAGAAACTATAACCACAAAATTTAAGACCTTCTAAATTTTATAAACTATTAATCTTATCTGTCAAACTATAGAGTAGTATAAATACTCACCTGGCCGTACTCACCCAATCAGCTGCTTCCTCTTGCCCGCGTCAATTTTTGAATCATGACGTGGCTCCAGAATGCCTCTGAGATTGGTAAGCCTCTGTTAAAAAGCCAGCGAAAGTGAGTTTAAGCACTTACTGTAACGCCGCTCTCTGCTCCTCCCGACACTGACCTGTGTAAAAAAGCCCACGAAAGTGAGTTTAAATACTCACTGTACCGCCGCTCTCTGCTCCTCCCGACACTGGCCTCTGTAAAAAAAGCCCGCGAAAGTGAGTTTAAGTACTCACTAACGCCGCTCTCTGCTCCTCCCGACACCGGCCTCTGTAAAAAAGCCCGCAACACTTTGTCGAACGCCTTTTGGAAATCCATGTACACCACGTCAATTGCATTGCCCTCATCTACCCTATCTGTTGCCTGATCAAAAAACTCGATCAAGTTGGTTAAATACAATTTGCCTTTAACAAATTTGTGCTGGCTTTCCTTAATTAATCCAAGTGATTGTTAATTTTGTCCCTGTTAATTTTGTCCCTGATTATAGTTTCTAAAAGCTTCCCCACTACGGAGGTTAAACTCACTGGCCTATAGTTACTGGGTTTATCTTTACACCCTTTTTTGAACAAGGGTGTTGTGGTAAACCACTGTTATCGTTCACAACCGTTCACTATTGTTACACTGTTGTTATCACTGTTTACACTGTTGTTATCACTACACAAGGTTACCTCTTGCCACGCACGCTGTTATACCTGGGCTGACCTCAGCTGACTCCGCCCATGGCTCCGCCTGCTTGCCCAGGTATAAAGGTGATTGCTTGGCCAGTATTCTTCCTTGCTGGAACCGATCACCCATGAGGGTGGGCTTTGTTATTTAGCCAATAAAAACCTATAGTTACTATCTTAACTCGTCGCTTTTCATGGAATGAATTGATAGGTATATCAGGTGTAACATTTGCAATTCTCCAGTCCTCTGGCACCTCCCCCATATCTAAGGAGGATTGAAAGATTATGGCCAGTATCTCCGTGATTTCTTCCTTCACTTCCCTCAGCATCTTAGGATGCATCCCATCTGGTCCTGGTGACTTATCTATTTTAAGTACAGTCAACCTTTCTAGTACCTCGTCTTTATCAATTTTTAACCCATCCAGTATCTCCTCTACATCCTCCTTCACTATATCTATGGCAGCATCTTCTTCCTTGGTGAAGACAGTTGCAAAGTACTCATTTAGTACCTCAGGTATATCCTCTGCCTCCATGCGTAGGTCTCCTTTTTGGTCCCTAATTGGCCCCACCCTCCTCTTACTTCCCCCCCCCATTTACTATTTATATGCCTATAGAAGACTTTTGTATTACCTTTATGTTAGCTGCCAATCTATTCTCATACCCTCTCTTTGCCCCTCTTCTTTCCTTTTTCACTTCCCCCCTGAACTTTCCATATTCAGCCTGGTTCTCGCTTGTATTCTCAACCTGACATCTGTCATACGCCCCCTTTTTCTGCTTCATCTTACTCCATCTGTTTCATCATCCAGGGAGCTCTGCTGTGACTTACGTTGCTGCCGCTAGTCTTCTTCTGTTGCCGACGCCCACCCTCTGGTCAGATGCCGCTTTACACCTGAAACAGGTGAGCAGCTGATCAATGGCATTCAATATGAGTCCCGGCTGTTATACTCCGACTCAAATTCATGGGTAGGATTGGGGTCTGTTCCCACCGGCTTCCCATCCAGAATTAAAATAGGCCATTTGGAGTATGTCTGCCTCTTTCTTATTTTCTCCAGTAAAGCAAGTTCAGCTCTACATACCCCTTCTCATAACTCAGAGCCCTAAGACCGGAAATGATCCTTTTCATTGTTTTCGGATCTTCTTCGAGGCACCAATGGGCTCATGAAGATCAAGGCCCTGAAAACCCACGATCCTGCTCTGCCACCATACGGACTTCAGTGTGCTGTCCAGTAGTACCCCTGACTTGATTGGAATTCCTGGGGCCAGGCAATTTGAATGAACTGGCCTAGCCCCACACCTATATCAGCAAAGCTGGGCTGTCCTCTAGGTGGGGTGAGGTGGAGGTAATAGCAGTGTCGGTCAGCCACTCAGCTTCAGTGTTAAAAGCTGTTGCTATGGGAACCCGCATGGGTCCTAGCTATGCCCGCCTTTCTGTGGGATATGTGGAACATTCTTTGTTCCCAGTCCGACTCAGGTCCCCTCCCTCACCTCTTATTCTGGTACATTGATGACTGTATCGGTGCCGTTTCCTGCTCTCGCCCTGAACTAGAAAATTTCATTCACTTTGCTTCCAATTTGCACCCTTCTCTCACCTTCACATGGTCCATCTCCGACTCTTCCCTTCCCTTTCTTGACTTCGTCATCTCCATACCTGGGGATAGGCTATCGACAAACATCCACTATTTGCCCACTGACTCCCACAACTACCTCCCTCCCCACTTCCTGTAAGGACTATATACTATTCTCCCAGTTTCTCCATCTCCGTCGCATTTGTTCTGGCAATGCCATCTTCCATACTATTTCTTCAGATTTATCTTCCCTTTTCCTCAACAGAGAATTCCCCTCTACTGCGGTTGACATGGCCCTCGACCGTGTCCATTCCTATTCCCGCACTTCTGCTCTCACCCCTTCCCCTCCCTCCCAGAACCACGATAGGGTTTCCCTTGTCCTCACCTTTCACCCCACCAGCCTCCACATTCAACGGATCATCCTCCGCCATTTCCGCCATCTCCAAGCACATCTTCCCCTTTCAGCATTCTGAAGGGACCGCTCCCTCCACGACACCCTGGTCCGCTCCTCTATCACCCCCAACACCCCGCCCCATGGCACCTTCCTGTGCAAGCGCAGGAGATGCAACACCTGCCCATTTACCTCCTCCCTTCCCACTGTCCAGGGCCCCAAACACTCCTTCCAGTTTACTTGTATCTCTTGCAATTTAGTATACTGTATTCACTTCTCATGATGCAGTCTCCTCTAAATTGGGGAGACCAAATGCAGATTGGGTGACCGCTTTGCGGAACACCTCCATTCATTCTGCAAGCGTGACCCTGAGCTTCCGGTCGCCTGTCACTTTAATTCTCCGCTTCACTCCCACTCTGACCTTTTGATCCTTGGCCTCTTGCACTGTTGCAATGAGTCTCAACGTAAGCTCGAGGAAGAGCACCTCACCTTTCTGGACTCAACATTGGGCCAGAAATTTGCGGCCAAAGGCGTGAGTGCGCTCGGGGTACTCACGTACCTGGCCGTTGGAAATGCCGGCGTTCAGCATGAACAGCGCATGCGGGGAACGCCGGCATTTCCAGACCTCGAGCGCGTGCGACTGCACAGGCAGCGCTTGCGCAGTGAACTTCGTAGATTTCATTCATGAAATCCGTGAGGGTAAGTTCTCAGAAGTTACACTTGAAAAAAGCAAGTGTAAAGTGGTTCATTGGCTGCGGAGGAAGAAACATTTTATCGTGGAGCTTCTGAAATGCAATATTTTTGTTTGGGAAAGGGAGGGAAGTTATTTTAAGAAATTTTAAGTAAGTTTTAAAGTTAAAATTTTTTTTTTTTAAAGGGTTTTCAGAACGGTAGGTAGAAGGAGCAATTGTGGCTGTGTGAATGGAATGTGAGAATGAGTTATGTATGTATGTCCACATATATTCCTTTACGTATATGTATGTATGTTTTATATATTCCTTTACTAATGTGTATGAATGTATGTTTTTAATTATGATTTTCAAATAAGTTACTTTCTCTGAAAGTCATAATTAAATAATACATTCATACACATAAGTAAAGGAATATATACATAACACGCAAAGGAATATATACAGACATACATACTTTCAGAAGCTCCACGATAAGAAATATCTTCCTCCGCAGCCTCTGGAGCAACTGTACCCATGCTTTTTTCATGTGTAAGTTGTAAGGACTTGACCTCACTGAAAGCAGTAATGAAAGCGGCGAATTATACTGCGCACGCGCTGCCTGTGCAGTCGCACGCATTCTGCCTCTGAACCCCTTCGTTCAGAGGACAGGAAATGCCGGTTTTCCCCAAAAGCACTGTGCATGCTGAAAAGCGGCATTTCATCCGGCCAGATGCGTAAGTACCTCGACCGTACTCGCGCAGTTGGAAGGGAATTACTGGGCCAACATTTTACATGTCAATAAAATGAAAAATTTAACAATTGCACGATTTGCTCCCTCGCATCTGCGACTGAGGGTCCAAGGAGGTGCATTGCGCAAGAGGTCATCATCGTACGTATCCCACAGAACCCACAGAAACCCCACAATGCAGATAGAGGCCATTTCGGCCCATCGAGCCTGCACCGACACATATCCCACCCGATCCCCGTAACCCCTGCACCAACACATATCCCACCCTATCCCTGTAACCCCACGTATTTAATCCCCCTAACACTAAGGGTCAATTTATCATAGCCAATCAACCTAACCCGCACATCTTTGGACTGTGGGAGGAAACCGGAGCACCCGGAGAAAACCCACGCAAACACGGGGAGAATGTGCAAACTCCACACAGACAGTCGCCCGAGGCCGGATTCGAACCCGGGTCTCTGGCGCTGTGAGGCAACAGTGCTAACCGCTATGCCACCGTGCTGTCCTCACACTGTTCCCTTTGGGGAACTGTATGAAGTGGTGGAAGGATTTATGGCCGTGATTAACGCTCATTCCGTGACCGTAACCATCTTTGAACCAGCCATTAGGGAGGTTAGTCCTATGGCGGGAGGGTTTTACGGGCTCCCACAACCCATCTGAGGGGGGGGGGCACCAACACCCACGGACGCAAGTATCCCGCTGGATGTCCACCCAGAATTTAAAGTTGGAACTCCGACTCCACTTGCCGGGACTGTCTGGAGTGGGGTTCAAAACCCTACTCCTTCTGGCCCAGCGGCGGGGATGCTTACTGCTACGCAAAAGGCCCACTCCGCACAAAAGGTGACACCCATACGTTTCCTGCGCCTTTTCCCTCCCCGTGACTGGAGCCCTATGCTGCCATTTCACGTTGCTAATCGGATTGGGCCTTTGTCATAGCGGTAGGATCCCCGCCGCTGGGCCAGATCAGGGTAGGGTTTCGAACCCCGCTCCAGACAGTCCCGGCAAGTGGAGTCGGAGCTCCGGCTCTAAATTCTGGGTTGACATCCAGTGGGATATTTGCGTCCGTGGGTGTGGGTGGCCCCCCCTCCTTGTATAGCTTGTGGGAGCCCGTAAAACCCTCCCGCCATAGGACTAACCGCCCTAATGGCTGGTTCAAAGATGGTTACGGTCACGGAATGAGCGTTAATCACGGCCATAAATCCTTCCACCACTTCATACAGTTCCCCAAAGGGAACAGTGTGAAGACACGTATGACGACGACATTGCTAAATAAATAAATGGAATTTAAAAAATTCTTTTAGGGCTTTTAAAAGTCTTTAAATTGCTTTAATTCTCTTTAAAACTACTTCAGATTACTCAAAATAATGTAAACATTTTAAAAAGTTTATAAAAGTTACCAAAATCTTCAAAAAACTTCCAAAAACCTATTTAAACTGCTGCTTTGCATGTAAAAATGATTAGCAGCTTGACAGAAACATTGGGGGCGTGTCCAGTGAAACTGAGACCTCAAGGGGCGTGTCTCACTTACACTGCACGCTCCTGGCTTCGCGCTGGCTGCACTCCTGGGCGGCGTGATGTCATACGCTGCCCGGGATTCTTCTTTTTCATTCACCAAGTCCAGGCGTCCCTGGAGCTGATCGTCAGTAGCGCGGGGTAAGTGTAAATACGGGGCTTGCACGCGCTGCAAGCCCCGTTCTGGAATTTCTGGGCCATTGAGTTCAAAAATTTCAAACTATAACCTCTGCCCCTATTTTTTCCAGATGGCAGCTGTTGATGATTCTGCTATTCCAATTTACACCTCTTCTAGACCCATCTTTTATTCCTTTACTTGCCTCATTACCATCCACTTTTGCCTTGTACAATTGTACCATTTGTCATTTAATCTCTCCTGCCTTCCACCCTATCACAGACCTTCCCTTTTGTTCTTTTCCCCCTCACCACTTTCTCTGCCCCTGCACTTGCTTAATATCTGTTACATCTCTTAAGTTTTTCCTGTTTCTGACGAAGTATCATTGACTTGAAAAGTTAACTCTGTTTCTCTCTCCACAGATGCTGCCTGACCTGCTGAGTATTTCCAGCATTTTCTGTTTTTACTTCAGCGTTAGCACATTCAGCTGAACAAGCTCTCAGCTTAAAATAATTGGCCTTTTTCCTAGAAGGCCACTTTCATTAGAGCAACCGACTGCCTTGCTAGGTGGCAGTATTGTATGTTTGCATCATGCAGAAGCACAGTACACTGGGGGCACCGGAGGGAGGACTGGAGGAAATTCTGCTGGTTTGCACCATCCCGCCTTCCTTCTCAGATGTCAGCCATAAAGGGGGCAGATACAGGAACTGTCCACTCTACCCCTTGGAAACACTGGTGCATGCAAAATGTTTCGGTGACCCAGTGTAAACTGGCCCTGCTCCAATTTCCACCCTTGCTAATTCCAACCCAATATAGTTGCACTCCCAAGTACTATAAAGGCAAACAAAATTCAGGACCACATTGCTCAAGATTATACACAAATGTGGCCTCACCAGGAAATTCAGCAAGGCTATAATAACCAGTTTTGAATTATAATTGAATTCTCTTGAGGCATGTGTTTAACTAGCATCTTTTATGATAAATCACATTGATTGAAAACATCCACTATTGTTTAGTGTTTTACTAAATGACATAATTTAATTAGAACGTTATTAAAACTCATCTTGTAGACATTGTTCACATTACGAAATTATTCAACTACAAAAGAAAGATTTTTTTTTTTTTAATTCATTGATGGGATGTGGGCGTCGCTGGCTAGGCCTGCATTTAGTGCCCATCCCTAATTGCCCTTGAGAAGATGGTGGTGAGCCACCTCTTGAACCGCTGCAGTCCATATGGTGTAGGTACACCCACAATGCTGTTAGGAAGGGAGTTCCAGGATTTTGGCCCAGCGACAGTGAAGGAACGGCGATACAGGTCCAAGTCAGGATGGTGTGTGGCTTGGAGGGGAACTTGTAGGTGGTGATGTTCCCATGCGTCTGTTGCCCTTGTCCTTCTAAGTGGTAGAGTTCGTGGGTTTGGAAGGTGCTGTTGAAGGAGCTTTGGCGAGTTGCTGCAGTGCATCTTGTAGGTGGTACACACTGTAGCCACAGTGCGCCGGTGGTGGAGGGAGTGAATGTTGAAGGTGGTGGATGGAATGCCAATCAAGCGGGCTGCTTTATCCTGAATGGTGTTGAGCTTCTTGAGTGTTGTTGGAGCTGCACTCATCCAGGCAAGTGGAGAGTATTCCATCACACTCCTGACTTGTGCCTTGTAGATGGTGGAAAGGCTTTGGGGAGTCAGGAGGTGAGACACGCGCCGCAGAATTCCCAGCCTCTGGCCTGCTCTTGTAGCCACAGTATTTATATGGCTGGTCCAGTTCAGTTTCTGATCAATGGTAACCCCCAGGATGTTGATAGTGGGGGATTCAGTGATGGTAATGCCATTGAATGTCAAGGGGAGATGGTTAGAGTCTCGCTTGTTGGAGATGGTCATTGCCTGGCACTTGTGTGGTGCGAATGTTACTTGCCACTTGTCAGCCCAAGTCTGAATGTTGTCCAGGTCTTGCTGCATATGGACACGGACTGCGTCAGTATCTGACAAGTCTCGAATGGTGCTGAACAGTGTGCAATCATCAGTAGAGATTTAAATATTGCAGAAAGGTGGATAATGCACTTCACAGAATTACACAGTGACACAGACAGGATCCTCAGTGACACAGACAGGATCCCTACAGTGACACAGACAGGATCCCCACAGTGCCACAGATAGGATCCTCACAGTGACACAGACAGGATCCTCAGTGACACAGACAGGATCCTCACAGTGACACAGACAAGCCCCTAGGAAAATAGGAACAGGAGTAGGCCATTGAGCCCCTCGAGCCTGTTCCACCATTCAATGAGATCATGGCTGATCTGTGACCTAACTCCATATACCCGCCTTTAGCCCATATTCCTTAATACCTTTGGTTAATAAAAACCTCTCAGATTTAAAATTAACAATTGATCTAGCATCAATTGCCATTTGCGGAAGAGAGTTCCAAATTTCTACTACCCTTTGAGTGTAGAAGTGTTTCCTAAATTCACATCTGAAAGGCCTGGCTTTAATTTTTTAGACAATGCCCCCTAGTCGGAGACTCCCAAACCAGCAGAAATAGCTTCTCTATCTACCATATCAGTTCCCTTTAATATCTTGAAAACTTTGATCAAATCACCCCTTAACCTTTTCAATTCCAGGGAATACAATCCTAATTTGTGTAATCTCGCCTCGTAATTTATCCCTTAGAGTCCAGTTATCATTCTGGTAAACCTACACTGCACTTCCTCCAAGGCCAATATACCCTTCCTAAGGTGTGGTGCCCAGAACTGCTCACATTACTCCAGGTGTGGTCTAACCAGGGCTTTGTATAGCTGTAGCAGAACTTCTGTAAGATTATCATTCTTTTTTAGAATACTTGCTTTACCAACTTATAATCATCAGTATCTTATAATCATCAGTAATGGATTTATAATTGTATGCAAAAATTAAATATAAAAGTCTGCAATCATCAACTGTATGCAATGGTAACCTGAATTATAGATAACATGCAACCCTTTTGCTTAATTAAAAGTCTGTGAGTAAGCTGTAACCAGACAACCTGGGGTGAGAAAGAGGATTGCTGAAGTCGAATAGTGAGGATGTGGGTAAAAGTTGGATATTAGCCAACAGTAAGGATGAGACAGAGTACAGCTAGCCTGGGAACCAAGGTTAGCTGCAGTTTCCACTGTGTTGGAATGTTTTAACATCCGCACTGAATTAAAAAAACAAAGGCCAACAGAAAGGGCCGTATCTCAACCTATGCCATAACTACCCTAGATAAGAGTCTTGATGGCCAACAACAGATGATGTAAGAGTGTCAGCAGACTAGAACCTGCATAAACCAGGATGCTGCGAACGTACAATCTTTATGATTGGATTTTGGATTTGGGTGTCAGCCAGTGATTGGTTCAGGAGGACTCCATGAGGGAAAAATTCAGCTGGTTTGCGCCTCCCATTAGCGCATTAAGAGGGCGCGAATGGGGTGCAAAGCAACTAGCGAACGGGCGCAGCGATATCTGCGCCTCTTGCGAAATTGACCGGACATTTTGCGGTGGTGCTAAACAATACTGCCCGATCTCCTGCGCACGCAGATCTTGACGTCATTCGAGAGTGCAACGCCCTTGTGACGCCCCGGGACGTAAATTGAGTGGCGGCCCCCTCCTTTCCACCTGGCGCAACCAGCAACAGGTTGACTGGAACGCATCCCAGTCGCTGTGGGGCTGGGGGGGGGCGCTATTTAAAGGGGGCCTCTTCCTGGCTTTTGTGTGGTAGCCATTTTTGCACCACTCGTTCTGAGGGAGAGAGAGAGAGAGAGATTTTGAGAGCAACAAAGAGAGAAAGAGAGATTTCTGCATTGAGTCAATGCTGTCTGAGGTAGTTTTGGCTTCTGACCATAACTTTGCAGGTACTTTGGTTTTTGACCTTCATAACTTTGGTTGCCTAGATACTATGGGGGCTGCAATGGATGGGGACGTTGTCCTTCTCCATCACATTCGGAGGGCACAGAGACGCAGAGAGAGAGTGGCAATCATGGCCAGATGGAGGTGGGCCAACAGGCCTCTGTACAGGAGACCTTACCCTCCCAGGGTTTTTCGCCAACAGTTCTCCTACATTAAGCACGGTGGCATAGTGGTTAGCACTGTTGCCTCACAGCGCCAGGGACCCGGGTTCGAATCCGGCCTCGGGCAACTGTCTGTGTGGAGTTTGCACATTCTCCCCGTGTTTGCGTGGGTTTACTCCGGGTGCTCCGGTTTCCTCCCACAGTCCAAAGATGTGCAGGTTAGGTTGATTGGCTATGATAAATTGACCCTTAGTGTTAGGGGGATTAAATACGTGGGGTTACGGGGATAGGGTGGGATATGTGTTGGTGTAGGGGTTACGGGGATCGGGTGGGATATGTGTCGGTGCAGGCTCGATGGGCCGAAATGGCCTCTATCTGCACTGTGGGGTTTCTGTGATTCTGTGATTCTGTGAATATGTCTGAGGAGCAGTGTTTGCGAAGGCTGCGCTTCAGCAAGGAGGTGGTCACTGAGCTCTGTCACCTGCTGCAGCCAGATCTGCAGCCTCAACTGAGGAGCAGGACTTCTCTGTCGGTGGCAGTGAAGATAACAGTGCTGTCAGCTTTTATGCCACCAGCTCATTTCAATCAGCTACTGGGGACATCGCCAATATCTGCCAGTTCACGGTGCATTGCTGCATCCGTCAGGTCACAAATGCCCTCTTTAAAAGGAGACAAGAGTACATCTCTTTCCCCATGACCCCGGACAAGTAGCATGAATGCGCAATGTGCTTTGCAGGACACCATTGACTGCACGCATGTGGCTTTGCGTGCACCGCAAGAGAATGCAGAGGATTTCTGTAACCGAAAGGGCTTCCATTCCTTAAACGTTCAGTGTCTGTGACCAGACAGCTGATACTCGCTGTCAATGCCCACTTTCCTGGCAGCAGCCACGATGCCTTCATCCTGCGCCAGACTTCTGTGGCAGACCTTTTCCAGGCACCGCATCACACAGGTGGTTGGCTTCTTGGGGACAAGGGATATCCTCTGTGCACCCGGCTGATGACACCGCTCCGTACGCCCAACACCCCTACTGAGCTGCGATACAACGAGAGCCATCAAGCTACTGGGAACATCGTTGAGCACACAATCGGCGTGCTCAAGCAACGGTTCCACTGTCTGGACCATTCTGGAGGAGCCCTTCAGTACTCGCCTGAGCGAGTCTCCCACTTCGTTGTTGTGTGCTGCATGCTGCATAACCTTGCAATCCTCAAGACCCAGCCAATGCCACCAGGCATTGGAGCACCACCCGAGGAGGAGGAGGATGAGGAGGAAGATGATGAGGATGTTCATCAGCAGCACCAAGGCAGGAGGGAGGCACACAATGTACAAAGTGGAAGGGCCGTCCGTCAAAGGCTCATAGCAAGTCGCTTCTAGGCCCTCTCTGAGGAAATGGCTTCTGCCATTCAAACAACCTGAATGAAACCATCCCGCAACCTCTAAGCCAGTCAAGATCGCTGAGGGGTTGCAGCTGAGGCAGCCCTCCACCGGTCCATTGCTGCTGTCTCCTATTATGAGATAGCTTGGCCTGCAAGAAAAAGGACGGCGACTGAGTAAATATACAGCCATGGTCTTGCCTGAAATGCCTCCCATAGTTGAATAGCCCTTATTGTATGTAGCCATGGTCTTGGCTGAAATGCCTCCCATAGTTGAATAGGCCTTACTGTATGCAGCCATGGTCTTGCCTGAAATGCCTCCCATAGTTGAATAGCCCTTACTGTATGCAAAGTGTGGAATGTGCGTGTGTATTTGATGAAAGGGCCATAGGTGTTGGATGAGTGTTGGGCATTGGGGCTTTTAAGACCCTCTGGCCATAAAGTGAGATTGAGATGGAGGGATGGAGAGGTTTTGAAAAAAAGGCACTCACCCTGATGACCCGAGTGAAGTCGTTGAACTTTTTCCTACATTGGAGATGAGTCCTAGGCACCATGCTGCTTGAGGAGGCTCTCTGCCATCTCCCTCCACACTCTTCTGCACTCGCGTGGCAAAGGCCTCCTGCCACTCTCTGGGTACAGGATAGACCTTCTGCGCTCCACCGCGCCAACCAGAGCCTCCAAGGCCCGCTCACAGAAGCGCTGCGCTCACTCCCTGGCCCTCTCCATAGTCTTTGGCTGCAAGATTTAGCCACAGGTCTGCCTAGGCCGAGATTCAAGGCTCCAATGAGCAGGGTGTTGCTGCAGAGCAAGATCACCCCTCCCCTTTAAGGACTGACCGGCGCCAGTGTGTCTGTGTTCAATCGCTAACTGACAGCAGCTGTGCTGTGCCTGCGCTCTGAGGTAACGCCTCGCTCCTCAGCCTTAGCGCCTTAAGAGAGGTGTGTAGCGCCTGATTTAGTGCTCCAATCACCTCCAGGGGCGATAAAAGCCAAGTTTGCCGTCGGAGGCGATAATTAGCGCCAGGTGCTAAACCTTGCGCACGGCCGCTAATGGCGCCCCAAACAGGGCTATACCGAATTTCTCCCTCCATAGGTTTTGAATGAGAGTAAGGGCATAAGAAGGGGGGTGTTAACAACCACAAATTGTAGAAGATTTCAGGAGTAGGAGATTTCAGGAAGAATCAAAGAGACACTTGGGAGATGGAGAGACAAGAGACACAGGGTGCAGCTTACTCATGGTTGTGGCTTCTACCCAGAGTATAAGTGGTAATATAAGTCTCAATTATACTCTGTAAACCACTGCTTCAATACTGTAATGTATTAAGTTTTGCTTGTGCTGAATAAAGATAAATCGCTGTCCCCAGTATGGGTCAACCTTGAATCATTTGGAACCAGGGTCCCGCTGGGATCTTATACTTCTACCCCCTTGTACTCTAGTCCTCTCGATATAAAGGCCAGCATTCCATTAGCCTGTTGGGATTGGTAGAAAACAACAGGCAGAGACTTTTGTTTAAGCCAAAACAAAACGTGACTTACTTTAATCACTCTCCACGAGGTCTGAAGGGCTCAGCCCCATGCAGGGGCTATGACGTCATCATGCAACCGACGTCATGACGTCATCACGCTACCGACGCTCTTAAAGGGACCCTGCACCGATAACCCATCCCAGCATGTACATATCACAACATTGCTATACATAGTGAATTGTGTTTAGGTACATATAACAGCATTGGTTATACATTGGGCCAGTAATTCCGGTCCCAACGCGTGAGTACGGACGGTGTACTCACGCGTGGGCCCGTTGGAAGTGCCGGATTTCAGCATGCACAGCGCATGCGCGGGAAACCGGCATTTTCTCCAAGGGTTTCAGAGGTCCAACGCGTGCGCGCAGCACTCTGCCCGCACGTGTTGAACTTCCTTCTTTTTGACAGGTTTGCCTGTGTGCAAGGGCCTGAACTTTTTACACATATAAAAAGGAGGCGTAAGGACTGGATTATTGAAGGTAAGTGGTCTATTATTTAAAATTATTACATTTTTTCCACAGCTTCATTGTTTTTAAGGACTTTACAGTAAGGCAAGTTTATTTTTAGACCCGATTTATTAAAAAATTACTTTTTTCAAAAATTTTATTAATTGTTTAAAATAGTTTTTAAAAGTTATTTATAGTTTATTTAATTATTGGGATGTTTTTAAAAATTTTATTTAAAGTTAAACTAGTCTTTTGGGCGCCCGTACTTTTCATGAGTTTGACAGCTCTTATTGTCAAACTCATGAATGAAGTTTCCCCTCCCCTGATTGGCTGCACAGTGCTCACCTGATCCCAGCTGGCACATCGCACTAACTGCGCCGCTGGATCAGGCAAGCACATCGCGCCGACATCTGAACCGGGCCAGTGACAGGAAACTGCAAAGTGCTACAGTACAAAGGGATCTGAGGGTCCTGGTGCATGGAACACAAAAAGTTAGTATGCAGGTGCAGCAGGTGATCAGGAAGGCCAATGGAATCTTGGCTTTTATTGCAAGGGGGATGGAGTATAAAAACAGGGAAGTCTTGCTGCAGTTATACAGGGTATTGGTGAGGCCACACCTGGAATACTGCATGCAGTTTTGGTTTCCATATTTAAGAAAAGATATACTTGCTCTCGAGGCAGTTCAGAGAAGGTTCACTCGGTTGATTCCAGAGATGAGGGGGTTGACGTATGAGGAAAGGTTGAGTAGGTTGGGACTCTACTCATTGGAGTTCAGAAGAATGAGAGGCGATCTTATCGAAACATATAAGATTGTGAGGGGGCTTGATCGGGTGGATGCGGTGAGGATGTTTCCACTGATGGGTGAGATTAGAACTAGGGGGCATAATCTTAGAATAAGGGGCTGCCCTTTCAAAACTGAGATGAGGAGAAACTTCTTCACTCAGAGGGTAGTAAATCTATGGAATTTGCTACCCCAGAGAGCTGTGGAAGCTGCAACATTAAATAAATTTAAAATGGAGAAAGACATTTTCCTAGCAGATAAGGGAATTAGGGGTTACGGGGAGAGGGCAGGGAAGTGGACATGAGTCTAGACTTGTAGTGTCCGTGTGTAGATAAAGACACTGAAGACAGGAGTTGGTTCATAGGTATTTACTAAGCAAGTCTGGGGGGGTTCTAAAGGATATACACAATACACAGGCTTATATAGCCCAAGTGGCAATTACCAGCATTATGCACACCTGGGGCTCTTAAAGGCACATACACCACAATTTCTCCCCTTCTAGCTAACTAGTACATCATATTTTAAGTAATTATTAATTACATGTTATATGCAAAATAATATACATTGCTGTATTAATTAATTATAAGTTAGTCTCTCAGGAGGCTTCCTGACTCGGTCCGGATAACGCCTCGGGGGTGTAGTAGTTTCTGGTGGTGTAGTAGGTTCTTCTGGTAAGGCTGATTCGGCTTGAAGGCCAGTGTCGGGTTCATCGGGTTCCAGTATCACCGGATCGGAGGTAGATATGGGTATCTCTACTTCATCGTTAGATGTATAGCGTGGTGGTGTAGGTTGTCCCTTTTCGGATGACTTGATGATTTGGTCAGCATGGTGCCTTATTATGCTTTCTCCAATGTCCACGGTATACATCAGTGGTCCTAGTCGTGTGCAGATAGTTCCAGGCTGCCATTTCTCGGTACGGTAGTCCCGGGCCAAAACCGGTTGGCCTATCTGGAAGGCCCTAGTTGGCCTTTCATTCATGCCCTGAAACTGCCGGTTCTCCACGTCCCTTCAGATGTTGGGCTTGACCAAATCCAGCCGGCATCTTAGGTTTCTATTGTAGAACATCATGGCGGGAGTTTGGTTTGTAACCATATGTGTTGCATTCCTATATGCAAATAAGAAGTTATCCACCTTGTGCTGAAGTTTTATGTCTTCATTACCCATGGCCTTTATGGCCTTCTTAAAGGTCTGGACAAACCTTTCAGCCAATCCATTGGTGGCGGGATGGTATGGGGCGGACGTGTAGTGCTTTACCCCATTGTTCTTTAAGAACTTTCTGAATTCTTCGGACACAAATTGCGGTCCATTATCAGAACATATCTGTTCTGGCAGCCCATTCCTGGCAAATATGGTCCTTAATACTGTGATGGTTTTTTCCGTGGTGGTGGAGGACATCTTTATTACCTCCGGCCACTTGGAGTGTGCATCAACTGCGATTAAGAACATTGAGTCCATAAATGGACCAGCAAAGTCGATGTGCACCCTTTGCCAGGGAGATGAGGGCCACTCCCATGGATGTAAAGGGGCCTGTGGCAGAGCATTTTGGACCTTCTGGCATCCTAGGCAGCTCTTGGTCATGTCTTCGATGTCTCCATCGATACCTGGCCACCATACAAACGCCCTAGCTAGGTTCTTCATTTTCACTCCACCCAGATGCCCCTCGTGAAGCTCCTTTAGCACTTTTTCCTGGAGTTTGGGTGGAATCACCACTCTGGATCCACACATCAAGGTTCCTCGGCACACTGACAGCTGTTCTCTTCTTTGCGAAAATGCTGGCAACAGTGGTTCGCCATGTGCTGGCCATCCCTTCATTGTTAAATCGTAGACCCGTGAGAGAGTAGGGTCATTTCTTGTCTCCCTTTCAATGGCAGAATTTGTCACCGGTAGACATTCCACTATGGTAGAGTGGAATATCTCTACTGGGTCTACTGTAGGTGCCTCTTCTATCGTTGGCAACGGCAGGCGCGATAAACCGTCAGCATTCCCATGCTGTTTTGACCCTTTGTATTCAATGTTGTATTGGTGTGCCCCTAGAAAAAGGGACCACCTCTGTAGTCTTTGTGCCGTCATAATGGGGACACCTTTCTTAGGGTTGAATATGGAGATGAGGGGTTGATGGTCAGTCAGCAAGGTAAATTTTTGTCCGTGTAGGTAATGGTTGAATTCCTTCACTCCCCATACCAGGCTGAGTGCTTCCCTGTCTATCTGGGAATAGTTACGCTCAGCTGAGTTCAATGAGCGTGACGCAAAAGCTATCGGCCGTTCCGAGCCATCAGGGAATCTATGGGACAATACCGCTCCTATGCCGTAAGGGGATGCATCGCACGCCAGTCTGATTGGTAGTGATGGGTTGTAATGAGCCAAAACTTTCTCGGATGTGATTAAGTCTTTACATTTATGGAAGGCACGTTTACAGTCTTCGTTCCATTTCCAAATCACTCCTGTGTGTAGAAGATCATTAAGAGGGTGTAGAATAGTTGATAAGTTCGGTAAAAATTTATGATAGTAATTTATTAATCCCAGGAATGACCTCAATTGTGAAACATTCTCAGGTGCTGGGGCTTTTATAACTGCTTCAATTTTTTCAGGTGACTTATGCAACCCTTCCTTATTAATTATGTGGCCACAATATGATACCTAATTTTGGAAAAATTCGCACTTGGGGCGATTTGCTCGTAGGCCCCGTTCTTTCAGCCTAGTGAGCACCTGCTTCAAATTGGCAAGGTGCTCGTTGTCGTTTTCTCCTGTTATAAGGATGTCGTCTAGGTAGCACTGAGTCCCCGGAATCCCTTGCAGGACTTGCTCCATAGCTCTTTGCCAGATAGCTGGAGCTGATGCTACTCCAAAAACCAGTCGATTGTACTGGTACAGGCCTTTGTGTGTGTTTATTGTGAGATACTTTTTAGAGGTCTCCTCAACCTCCATCTGTAGATATGCCTGTGCCAAGTCAATTTTTGTGAAACGTTTTCCTCCGGATAGTGAGGCGAAAATATCTTCTATCCTCGGAAGAGGATACTGTACCGTGTGAAGGACCGGGTTTACAGTCACCTTAAAGTCCCCACAGATGCGAATTTTTCTCTGTTCCTCAGAGTTATTTTTCAATGCTTTTTTCATGACTGGAACGATGGGTGTTGCCCATTTGCTCCAATCTATTTTGGATAATACGCCTGCCTTTTCCAAATTCTCCAGCTCTGCCTCGACTGCCGGACGTATTGCGTATGGCACTGGTCTTGCCTTAAAAAATTTTGGAATTGCTGCATCTTCCACTTTTATTGAGGCGGTGATGCCTTTCAAGGTTCCTAGTTTCTCTTGAAACACTTCTTTGGCGTTGGCCAAGATGTCTTTTAATTGTTCAGGTATGATGTCATCCTTGTTTTTTTCCTTACTGGTCACCGTCAGTGCCTGAATGGAGTGCCAGTCTAAACGTATCTTCCTTATCCATTCACGTCCCAACAACGGTGGACCACCATCTTGTAGAATGTATAAATACAACTTTTGTATTTCTTTGCCGTTGTATACCACAGGCGCCTTTATTTTTCCTTTGGGGTATACTTTCTGCCCCGTATATGTTTTTAAGATAATGGATGTGTCTTTTAGAGGTATATGCGAAAATAGCCTCTCGTAATCTCGTCGATTTATTACGGTTAGAGCTGATCCTGTATCTAGCTCCATTTTAACTGGGGACCCTGCTATTATGAGGGTAACCCAAATGGTCTGGTAATCTTCTTTGGCAATTACATTATGTAATTTGAGAGAGCTTAGTCTCTTGTTCCCGGAGTCGCTATCGCTCTTCTGGTCTTTGGAGCTACTGTCCGTCATCATTTGTACCTTTCTGTGCTTTTCCTTATTGATTCTTTTCCCATTAGTGGATTTTTTATTTTCAGATCGGCATACACGTGGAATATGTCCCATCTTTCCGCATCGCCTGCATGCTTTTTCTTTGAACCAGCAATCCCTCTGGTCATGGTTGGATCTGCCGCAGCGATAACATCTCTTGAAACCCCGTGTCATTTCATGGGTGCCGAAGTCCTGTGGCCTTTGCTGTATCTTTGCCGCTCCTATTGCACTGAAAGCCTTGTCCAGTGTTAAATCTTTTCCAGAAGATACCTTTTTTTGTGTTTCTACACTTAGGGGATCGCTGATGAATTTGTCTTGCAGAGAATCTGCCAGTCCTGCCTCGAATTGGCAGTGTAGGGTATCAACAATCTCCTCAAAATTCTTGTCCATCGGTTCGGCTGGAGTGATTAAGTTGCGTAACAGCTTGTATGTTTCTGCGCCCATTAGATCCAGAAGCACTGAAGCTTTTTTTTCATCTTCTATTCCATTTGCGGTGCAAAACACCTCCACTCTTTCTACATATGTGGTCCAATCCTCTATCTTGTTATCAAAAACATCAATATTGCCAAAGTTAGGCTCTGTTTCGTTATCAAAAGCATCAATATTGCCAGACTGAGGCATTTCAAAAAAGATATGGCGCTTCCCGCGCTTTTTTTTTTCTCTCTGTAGCAACGATATGGCGCTTCCTGCGCTTTCCCGCCGCTGCTACCGATAACAATGCTGTTTTACTGTGGTTTCCGTTTATTCACTGTTGGAGACTCGTTCCCGACGGAGGTTTAAACGTTGACCTGCTTGCCGCGCCGGCCGTCTCCCGAGTGCACCCTCCCAGTCCGTTATTGCTTGCCTCCGATTTCGCTGCCTGTCTCAGCTGTAGAGCCCGCCGCTGGAGCCTCAGCCTGACGCCCAGGAAGGATTAGCGCAGTACCTGCCACCAGCTTGGCCAGCTGGTGAAACCACAGTTTCTATTACTTCCTTGAGTCTTCTGGACGCTGGAGGAATCGATGTCCTTGAGGTGCTGCCGAATTGCAGGTAAGTCCGTTTCCACTTCGTCGCCACTGTAGTGTCCGTGTGTAGATAAAGACACTGAAGACAGGAGTTGGTTCATAGGTATTTACTAAGCAAGTCTGGGGGGGGTTCTAAAGGATATACACAATACACAGGCTTATATAGCCCAAGTGGCAATTACCGGCATTACGCACACCTGGGGCTCTTAAAGGCACATACACCACAAGACTCAGATCAGCCATGATCCTATTGAATGGCGGAGCAAGCCCGAGGGGCCGTATGGCCTCCTCCTGCTGCTATTTCTTATGTTCTTATGACCTCCACTGTTTCTAGTTTTTCACCCTTTAGATAGTACTCTGTTCCATCATAGAATCTTAAAAATCTAGACATAGGCTGCAATTTTCCCATTGGTGGCGGGTTGGGCGCGGGTCAGGTGGTCAGCGGGTTCCGGTCTCGCTGCCGCTTTCAGCTGGTAAAAATTGGCGATTTTGCCCTAATTGGGCAATTGAGACCCTGCATGCGCTCTCCCCTGGCCAATTAGTGTTTTGGGTCTGGAACTCGCCTCTGCTGACATCTATTAGCCAGCTGCATTTAAGGGGCCCATGCAGCCTTGGTTCATTCTCTCATTATTTGACGGTGGATTTTGCACTAACAACTGCTGCCATGACTACCTCAAGGGCCAAGGCTTCTCCCCAATTTGATGATGACTCCCTCCATGCTCTTGCGGAGGGAGTCAGAGGGTACAGGGAGATACTCTTCCCATCCTCTGGGCGGAAGAAGCCACCGCAGCAAACAAAAGCAGTCTGGCGGCAAATTACTCAGGAGGCGAGCTCCAGATCCATGTACACTTGAACCTGGGTGCAGAGCAGAAAAGGTTCAATGACCTGGCTCGCTCAGGAAAAGAGTATAACATCACAGTTGGCCTCAATCTGCTCCCCATCTCCTCTCATCACCAGCACTCTGCATTGTCAACCTACTCCTGCACATCCCGCTTTACCCTTACATCCCTTGCACCCTTAACCATCCCTCTTGCTCTATGTACACAATCACTTCACTATTCGACTATGCTGCCCTCACACTCGCTATCACTGTGATGTTATGACAATAACTAACAATGCACAGGAAGGGCCCTTGGTATTGGCACCTCACTCCATCTTTGTCCCCTTCTAAGCATCTATGCTATGGATTCTCTACACTCACTCCATCATTCTCACTCAAACTTCACTTGTGTCCCTCATTGCAGGAAAAGAGAGCCGACAATAAGAGGGAGAGGGCTAAGGCAGGAGGAGGGCCACCTTCCATAGCCCATCTCACCAACGCTGAGGAGGCGGCCCTGGAAATCATTGGGGGCAATGAGGATCTGGAAGTGGGGGACAATCAGATGGGCGCAGCAGAGCAAGCTGCTAACAGAAAAGATTTGCATCCCTCTCATTTACATTGCATAAGTGACTGATAAGTCAATCTGTATGAGCATCAGAAGCCATATGATCATCTGCACAATTCCATGTGCATGCTACGTTAATATCACATGTCTAACTTATGCCTTTACTCCCCCACAGGACCATCGACAGCCCCCCTCCCCACTGTCCAGGAGGAAGATGCCTGAGTCGGAAGACTCCTCAGAGGAACCTGCAATCTCTGAGGGCGCAGCGTCAGCAGAATTAAGCGCACCCAGCACCAACGCAGATATGCACACCTCGGTGGGACCTTCATGGCGTAGTGTTGTCACCTGGTGTATCACAGCTCACAAGTGAGCATCAGCAGATGGTGGAGCCAGGGATAGCCCTTGTCAGAGGCTGCAGGGTGCTCCCAGCTCTACTCAGCTGCATGTGGACCCTGGGCCTCCGCGTCCATCCAGAAAGAGCGGTGCTGGAACTCCAGGAACAAGTACAGGTTTTGTCTCTGGCAGGTTTTGTCTCCAGGGTTACTGTGAGTGTGGAGAGGATGGAGAAGTCCAACTCTAACATGAGCAGTGCCTTTGTGGAGGCAATGGCACATGAACGCACCACCACAGAAAGGATGGCAACCTCCGTGGTTACGATGGCTACCTCTCTGGAAAGGATGGCTATGGTAGAGGAGAGGATGGCTACGGCCATGGAGGAAATAAGTCACCAGAGTCTGGAAAACATGGTGAATGTTCAGAATATAATGACATCTCTGGAGGAGCGATGGGCAGCTATTGAGCAGAGAAACCAGAGCTTCATGGAAGTCCTTTTGAGAAAGTCTATCAGTGCAGATACGGGTCCTCATGGCCCCCCTGATGTGCAGCAAGGTGCTGTCAAGCCACTTGCTAGCATTGAAGTGGGGCTGACCCATGAGCGGGATGTTGGTGGCAGGCAACAAGGAAGTGCGAGCTCCTCTCCAAGCACTCACACCAGAGTCCTCACCCAACTGACATGGGCATCTCGCCCCTGCACAGATGCAGGAGCAGCAGACTGTTGTCGAGCCCTCACAGGCTCGCAAACCCAGAGGACGCCCGCCAAAGGTGTTGAAGCAGGAGTAGCATGAAAGTGAGCAAGGTGCCCCCACACATGCTGAAGCCACAGGGGAGGCACCACGTAGAAGCATGCATAAGAGGAAGATAAAGCACAATTAGTCACAAGGGTAGTCACTGGTGTGTTCTGTTGTGTTGTCTTTAATTTTTGCCATTGTCATCCTTTTGTGCATTGATTAAACAGAAGTGATGGCAAACAGTTGAAGTTCTGGCCTTTGTGATCGGGGAAATGGAAGTTGCATATTGAGGGCTCAGGGCGAATTGCATTTGTAATTATGGTGGTCAGGTTCTTGACCATTGTCTATGGTGTGATAAGAAGGTGCCAGCCACGTGTGTTTGATTCGCCTACCTAAGCGAATCTGGCAAAGATGAATGCATCCCTTGCAGCAATGTGCTCGCATGCTGCTGCAGCTGGCTCATCCATCTCCACAAGGTCTTCTTCCTCCTCCTCTGAGGAGGAGGCTATGTGCTGAGCCACTTGTTCCTCAGGCAGCTGCAAGCCACGATGCTGTGCGATGTTGTGCAGTGCACAGCAGACCACGACGATTCTGGAGACCCTGGCTGATGAGTACTCTAGGGCTCCACCTGATCTGTCAAGGCATCTTCAGCAAGCCGATGGTTTGCTCGATGATGGATCTGGTCAAAATGTGGCTGATATTGTAGCACTCCTCAGCTTCATTCGATGGCCTCCTCAACGGCATCATAAGCCACGTCTTCAGGGGATAACCCTTGTCTCCAAATAGCCATCAGGAAAGTTGTGTTGGCAGATTTAAGAGCAGAGGCACACTAGACTGCTGCAGGGTGTGCAAGTCATGACAACTGCCAGGGCACTTCATGCAAACATGCAAAATGTCCTTCCTGTGGTTACATAACAGCTGCACATTAAGGGAGTGGAAGCCCTTGCGGTTGACAAAAACAGCTGGGTTGTGATGGGGTGCCCTAAGGGCCACATGTGTGCAGTCTATGATGCCCTGCACCCTTGGCAAGCCTGCCATATTTGCAAAGCCAACCGCACGCGCGGTTACACGTGCTTGATACCTTGAGAAGTGGATGTAATTATGCACCTTTGCAAAGAGGGCATCGGTTACCTGCGTGATGCAAGTGCATGCGGCTGACTGGGAGATGCCGCTGATGTCTGCTGATGAGACCTAGAAAGACCCTGAAGCAAAAAAATTGAGGACGGTGGTGACTTTGACAGGCACTGGTAAGGGGTGTCCACCCGCTCCTCTGGGCTCCAGGTGTTGGTGCAGCATTGCACAGATGTCAACGACTACCTCTTGCGAAAGTCTCAGCCTCCTTTGGCACTGCTGCTCAGTCATGTTGAGGAAGGTTATCCTCGGCCTGTAAATCCTGTGTTGTGGGTATCTCCTGCGGCGACGTGCATCCCTGCTCTGTGCACCATCAGGTGGATGAGTAGGAGGTTGGCGCTCCTGTTGTTGCTGCTGCTGTCGTTTCTGGTTCTGCTGCTACTACGGCTGCTCTTCCTCCAAATCTGAGGACCAGGATGAAAGGAAATAAATGGTTCCCATGCTGCTGGTAGATATCTCAGTTGAGGAAGCGCTCAGTCAAAGTGGGGAGAGGGTTTCCCCAGGAGGTGACAGTGGAGATGGATCTCAGCTTCACCACTTCCAAGATCAGTAGACCTGCAAAAAGTTTTCCAAGACCTGAAAAACAAAGTTCTGCCACCTGCAACTAATTCTTGTTGAATGTTCCATTGTTATGCTGGAGCTGCAGCAGTCAGGAAGCCAGCCACTTGTGAACCTGGCACAATCAGCTGGCGTGGTTTGGGAACGGTGTGGAACACGCAGAAAATGTGGCAAAATCTAAAACCGCTTTCAAAATAGCATTATCCAGGCAGTTAACAAGCTGTTAACTGCCTTAAGGGCCTATCCCGCTGCTTGGTGGCAGGACCAATCGGGAGTCTGGGAGGCCGCCTTTGGGAAAGTTGCACGGAGGCGGGTTGATGGCGGGATCAGAACCTGCTATCAATATTTGCGATTTTACCACCTGACCCGCCTCCAAACCCGCCCTCTGAGCGCCGGCAAAATCACGGCCATAGTGTCTGTGCCAGCTGAAAAAGGGCTATCCACTTAATCCCACTTTCCAGCTCTTGGTCCGTAGCTCTGTAGGTTACAGCACTTCAAGTGCATATCGAAGTACTTTTTAAAAGCGATGAGGGTTTCTGCCTCTACCACACTCTCAGGCAGTGAGTCCCAGGCTCCCATATCCTGTGGGTGAAAAAAGTTCTCCTCAACTCCCCTCTAATCCTTCTACCAATTACTTTAAATCTATGCCCCCTGGTTACTGACCTCTCTGCTAAGGGAAATAGGTCCTTCCTATCCACTCTATCATGGCCCCTCATAATTTTATACACCACAATTAAATCTCCCCTCAGCCTCCTCTGTTCCAAAGACAACAACCCAGCCTATCCAATCTTTCCTCATAGCTAAAATTCTCCAGTCCTGGCAACATTCTCATAAATCTCCTCTGTACTTTCTCTAGTGCAAGCACATCTTTCTTGTAATGTGGTGACCGGAACTGTACACAGTACTCTAGCTGTATGCCTTCTTAACCGCTTTATCCACCCATCCTGCTACCTTCAGGGATCTGTAGACATGCACTCCAAGGTCCCTCTATTCCTCTACACTACTCAGAATTATCCCATTTATTGTGTACTCCCTTGCCTTGTTTGCCCTCCCCAATTGCATTACCTCACACTTCTCCGGATTGAATTACATTTGCCACTTTTCTGCACGCCCAACCAGTCCATTGATATCTTCCTATAGTCTACAGCTATCTTCCTCACTATCAACCACATGGCCAATTTTTGTATCATCTGCAAACTTCTTAATCATGCCTCTACATTGAAGTCTAAATCATTGATATATACACCATGAAAAGCAAGAGACCTAGTACTGAGACCTGCGGAAACACTGGAAACAGCCTTCCAGTCACAAAAGCATTTGTCGACTATTATGTTTGCTGCCTGCCACCGAGCCAATTTTGGATCCAATTTGCACTTTCCCATGGACTTTTACATTTCTGACTAGTCAGCCATGTGGGACCTATCCTTTATAGGTCCAAAATGGATGACCTCACATTTGCCTACATTGAAATTCATTTGCCACAGTTTTGATCATTCGCTTAATCTATTAATACCTGTAATTTTATGCTTCCATCTACACTGCCTACAATGCCGCCTATCTGTGTCATCGGCAAACTTGGACATGTGACTTTCTATCCCATCATCTAAGTCATTAATAAATATGGTAATAGTACAGACACAGACACAGACAGACACACACGAGGTTTCTTCTCTAAATGAAGAAAGACAAGTCAACTTGTGTCGCTTCTGCATATGTTATAATGAACAGATGAGGACCTACATCATTAAAGAGCTCCTGCTCTCACTGGCAGCAAATTGTGGATGATACTGCAGAAAACAATGGAGAACAAATAACATTTTGGTAGCTTTTATTGTGTGATGTTGTCATGGTGTGAAACTGGATTGAACTCACCAAGTAATCCAAATAAGCCATATTAATTATCACTTGTTGGGAAAGAGGTTGAGGCTGTTCGCAAGAACCGATAAATAGATTAATGCTGGCAAAGGTAAGACATCCTTTAAACATTTGTGTACCAACCTATGAATAAGGCCTGTAGCTAAATAATTGAAACCAACTTGGACTGCAGCACAGTCGGTGATAAGTAAGTAAAAGATTTGCCTGTTTTGCAATCCAGTAACATGGTAAAAAACAAGTAACACCTTATTTTCTTTCCTGTGCTGAATTCCAAATGCAACAAACTAGGATTTCCTGCTAAAGAGGGTGTCGGTAACTTTTGGATGTAGCAATGGGCTGCACATTATGCAATGCTGCTGAAGTCCCCAATTGCTGCCTGACAGGACCTTGTGGCAACAAAATAAAAATACAAGGGCTGTGGTGATCTTCACTCGGACTCGCAGTGCTGTCCGAATGCATGGGGAAGTTTGGAGGTCTGCCTAGAGTTGCATAGAAAGTTCCTCCAATGCTTCTTTATTGAAGTGCAGCCTCCTTAAGTAAACCTCCTCGGATACATCCCTGGATGGAGCAACAAGCGCAAAAAAAAATTGCATTTATATAGCACCTTTCACAACCTCAGCACACCCCAAATCAGTTTACAGCCAATGAAGTACTTTTGACGTGTAGTCACTGTTGTAATGTAGGAAACACAGCAGCCAATTTGCACACAGCAAGCTCCCACAAACAGCAATGTGATAACCACCAGATAATCTGTTTTAGTGATATTGATTGAGGGATAAATATTGCCCAGGATACTGGTGAGAACACCCCTTCTCTTCTTCAAAATAGTGCCATGCAATTTTTTACGTCCGCCTGAGAGCAGACGAGGCTTCAGTTTAACGTCTCATTCGAAATACTGCACCTCTGACAGTGCAGCACTCCCTCAGTACTGTACTTGAGTATCGGCCTAGATTTTGTGCTAAGTCTCTGGAGTAGGACTATGAACCAACAGCCTTCTGACTCAGAGGCGAGAGTACTACCACTGAGCCACCTAATAGTGTTCTTCCCTCACATCCTCTTCCTGCTTCTGTTCAGCCTCTATTATTAGAGCATATATAGGACACTGCCCATAGGGAACCCCATGGCCAGGGGACAGCAATGTGAAGGCTAAAAGAAAAGTATATTCATTGAGTCAAACAGCACTCAATTGCAGCTTGTAGAAGCTCTGCTGTGCTGCACAACAACAACAAGTTCCTGAATCACATCAATAACTCCTGAGAAATTCATTTAAAAGTTTTGCGATACCCAGAAGCAGTCACTTCCGATCAGATCCGCTGATAATGGCTCTCGTGCCAGCTTTATACAGGCATGAGCCAAGTCAGGTGCAGTAGTGGCAGGGAATATATATGATTTCTTATGGATTACATAATTATCCTGTCATTTCCATAGGGTCACTATTATTAGACTGCAAAGGGGGATAAAATATGCTTATAAAAGGAATGGGAAAAGTGCAGCTACAGTAGGATATTACTAGAGATGAGTGGTTATAGTTAGGAAGATAGATTTAAGAAGTTAGAGCTTTTCACTAGAGCAGAGAAGATTAAAGGGGTGACCTAAAAGTCTTCAAGACTATGAAGGGTTATGATGTACAGTATATGTATTACACTTGTGTATTGTTAATTAAACACTAGGGCCTAGATTTTCAGTATAGACAGTTTTGGGGCGCTAACCTTAGCGCCCGCCCGAAGTTAGCGCCCGCCCCAAAGTAGCGCCCCGTTGCCGGAAATTCAGTGGCTTCGCCCTAAGAGGTTGGTGGAGCGCTAAAAGAGGCGTTCCACTACTATCTTTAGGCGCTAAGCCGGCGGTGCAGAGCGCAACACCCGAGCTCGGGCGCAGCGCACGGCAGACACTCTGGTGCCAGTGAGCTCTTAAAGGGGAAGGGTGCATGTGTTTTTTTCAAAGGCAGAGTCTGGGGGGGAAAAGATGACGAGGAGGAGGAGGAGGAGGAGGAGGAGGAGGAGGAGGAGGAGGAGGAGGAGGAGGAGGAGGCCGGAAACAGAAATACACCGTTCACAACCACACACTGGATCCTTCCACACAACACATGCAGAGTGCCGTATATAGTGCAGGAGGAGTGCCCTTTAATTTGCGCTCCCCAGGGTGTGTTGCGTTCCATTTTACAAACGCTCTGGACGCCAGCCGCACAATGGGGCGGTCCGACTGAAGTTTGGATTCGGGGCGGCCAAAGGGCGTTGCACGAGGATGTGACGTCATTTTCTGCGCGCGCATCCGGGCGGCCGCTAAACTTTGCGCCGGCGCTAACGGGCAACTTAATTTGGGGCGGGGCGCAAACTGCGCTGCGCCCAGGCGCTACACGCATAGCGCCCGAAAATCACTTCTCTTAAGGCGCTAACTGCTGGCGCAAGCAACTGAAAATCTAGCCCTAGAACTCCCGCCGATGGGAGCTAGTACATTGTAGCCATTACAGTCCAGGTCATCCTATTACATGGTTCGCTATATCTAAAGAGAGAACTTTCCCGAGAGTCTGAATTAAAAGCAGCCATTACAACACCAACTTAAATGTTTATCAGACATAACAGGGATGAGGTAAATAATGAGAGAGTTTTCACTTTTCAATGACATGGTAACAAAAGGGCATAAATTTAAGATAATCACAGAAAGACAAGGGAAAGTTAGAATTTATTTTACAAGAACAACAACTTGCATTTATATAGCACCTTTAATGCAGTAAAACGTCCCAAGGTGCTTCACAGAAGCGTTATCAAACAACATTTGACACCGAGCCACAAAAAATGGTATTAGACAGATGTTCAAAATCTTGGACGAAGAGGTAGGTTTCAAGGAGTATCTTAAAGGAGAGGGAGGTAGAGACACAGAGCAGTTTAGGGAGGGAATTCCAGAGCTTAGGGCCTAGGTAGCTGAAGGCACAGCCACCAATGGTTGAGCAAATAAAATTGGGATGAGCAAAAGGCCAAAATTGTAGGAGTGCAGAGATTTTGGAGAGTTGTAGGGCTGGAGGAGGTGAAGGGGTTGGTAAATGAAATTCTTTGCCATAAACCACCATTGAAGCCAAGTTTATAATTAAAAAAAAAAAAAATTAGATAGTTGCTGGAAAAAGAGGAATATTAAAGGAAATGGGGAGGGAACAAAGAGTGGAATTAGATTAAGTGACTTATGAAGAAAATCATTTACAAAAACGTGATGGGCCAAATGGCATGTTTCTGTGCTATAATAATCTATGATTTCACATCCATAACGTTTTTGCTGTCAACAAGCTCTATAATTTTCTTGAAGACTTCCCTCCCATAAATCCCTGCTGAATCTCTCTTACCATATCATACTACCTAACTGTTTCATTATGCTCTTTTTCAGGATGCCTTTCAATAATTTACACACACCAGATGTTACACTTACTGGCCTATTGTTCCCTGGGTTATCCCTATGTCCCTTTTTAAAGGTTAGCGTTATGCTAACTATTTTCTAATCCTCAGGCACCAGTCCTGTTTCTAATGATTCCAATGCAGGTCAATCCATTTTGAATTGATTTTAACAGGCATTCCCAGGAACTGTGAAATTCTTTCCTGCTGTGAAACATCAAGGGAAATCACATCACAATTGATTGTTACAACCAGACACCTGTTGATCATTATAGGGGAGATTTTCCTGGCAATAAATGGAAGGAAAATTGGGTGAGTTCTAAATAGGTGTACTCTTCTTGAGCAACCCGTATCCAAATAAACTGTAACTTAACAAAAATACCTTAAATGAAACTGAACAAGTTAAATTAAAATTCCATTGCCAGTGGTGATAATGCATTCTAGCCCCTGTGGTGCCCACAGATCACGGAAGGCCTCGAGCGTGCCGGTGGACACTGTGTGTTCCATCTCCAGGGCCACCCGGGCGCGAACGTGGCCGTGGAAGAGAGGCAAGCAGTCAGGCCAAACGACCCCTCTTAATAGGTGTATGTTCTAACCTATCTGAATCTATTGTACGCAGGTGATCCAATCACTTAGGTGCAAATCCCCAAAAAGTCCCCTTATAACTGAGTAGAAATGGGAAATCGTTTTGGAAAATTAAGATTTGATCTATGATACTGACTGATCTATAAAACTAACCATTAATTGTTTAAAAACAAATAATGGTAAAGAACTCCTTCCACTTATCAAACAATGGGAGAGGGGAGAGAAATGGTGGCCTGGTTCAAACTAAGGTGTTATATTAGGTCTGTACTACAAGATAACCTTCAGGTAAAAATACAGGTAAAAATGATCAACCTTTCCCTTAAGGATGAAATTTCATGTGGTGGTGTACAATTTGGTCTGTACATATTTTCCAATTAATATTATAGCTGCTATTCTTTCTATTCCTGCTACTTTTCAGATGATAATTCAAAGGACTTCCGTGACCGGTGGGCGCCGCGGGGACTGGAGTGCATAATTAATTTGGATTACCAAATTCTAATTTGATTTATTAACGTTTATGTAAAGTTCTATTAGTTACAGTTTATTTGTTTATTTTTGATTGGTCCTACCAAAAGAGGAACATAATTCAAAGGCAAATAAAACTTGTTCTTAAGAGATAAAATATGGCCTAACCATTTAGGTCATGTAATTTCTGGTGGATGGATCTGTCAAGTATCACTCACTTGGAGCGAGATTCAGATACTTTGGGCACGATCTTACTTTTCGGTGCGAGTTGGGAGCGGGTCAGCTGACTTGTGAGTTCCGATCCCGCCCCCAACGACACCCTGAAGGGATATTTACCCCTTTAGGGCTACCCCGGATCAGGCGTATTTCTCAGACGTTCACTTTCAACTAAAGTTTGAGGTAGCCGAATCCTAAAGATGCTTAATTGGGTCTAAAGGTCCGGGCTATCTCTCCCTAAAGGAAAGGAACAACCCGAGAATGTTACCATCCTCCAGATAGCGCTTTTAATAAGTTTAGCTAGACTGTAACGTCCCGGATATTATGAGGGTCTGGAAAACTCCCTCAGAATTCTGCAACTCTTCACCAAAGAGTGTACAGAGATTGAGTTCGAGTTTTTTTTACAGGAGACTGATATGAGACAATTCTAAAAATATATAGAGATTTATTAAAAGAACCAACATGCAATTTACAGTTAGTGAATCAGTCAATCGCAACTTTAACAGTTCTAAAAAGAGAAAAAATACTATCTTTTTAACAGAGAATCTTACTTTTAAGTCTTAACTTCGCTACAGTATTACAGTTCTTAAAGGTTTCTTACACAGGATATCCATCAATATCAAATACTTTTGATCCCTGAGGTACAAAGAATTGGAGACTACAGAGCTGCCTCTGTAGCTGTGATTCACTTTGCCCGATTAAAACAAGTCTGATATCCCATTTGAGAGTTCAATATTTATACCCTTTATCAGCGGTATTTCCTTTAAGGTTTTCTGCTGATGCAAGTTAATTATCCCTATTCATCTTTCTGCCAACCTCTGCAACTCTTACTGCCACATCAGCCAGAATCTTGTCTCATCGCCAGGTGTTCTGGGTTGACCATGTAAAAACGGTATGAATGGCAGGTTGTCCTTATTTTATGTCATCTTTATGAGGGCAGATGTTCTTTATCTTATGTGCCATCTTTACGAAGTTTAAATTAAAACACCTTATCCAGGGTAAACCATTGTTTTGTTCCCAAAAGATTAGCTTGTCGGAGCCATGCACCTTCTGTTTCAATAAGGTTATTTATTCAGGGTCAACAACTGTCTTATCTCAATAGCCAGAATGCTTTCACAGCTATTTCATCGTTAAGTTTCTAAATTTCCAAACCCAGTTTGTCTTGTCTTAATAAGGCCAGAATTCTTTCATAAGATAGTGGCCCAGAAATTCGGGTCTCGACGGGTGAGTACGCACGGGGTACTCACCCGTAGGCCGAATGGAAGTGCCGGTTTCCTGCATGCACTGCACATGCGTGGGAAACTGGCACTTCCGATCCTCTGAACGAAGAGGTTCAGAGGTCGAACGCGCGCGCAGGAGAGGCTGCGCGTGCGCTTGGAACTTAGTTTTTTTTTGCAGGTTTTCCCAGGATCGTAAGCCTGCAGGATTTAGAAATGTAAAAAGCAGGCGTAAGGCCTGCTTTTTACAAGGTAAGTGGTCAATTAATTAAAATTAAAACATTTTTTCCACAGGTTTATTATTTTTAAATACTTTAAAGCAAGGTAAGTTTATTTTTAGCCCCGTTAGAATATAATTTTTTTTCAAAAATTTAAATTATTGTTTAAAATAGTTATTTAATGAAATTTATAGTTTATTTAAAAAGTGTGATTTAAAAAAAAATGTATTTGAAGGTTTACTGCTATTTTGGGGCCGTAGTATTTATAAGTTTTGACAGGTCTTCCTGTCAATCTTATGAATGGGCTTTTCCCTCCTCCGATTGGCTGCCCATGGCTCACGTGATCCCAGGGGACGCATCGCACTAACTACGCCCCTGGGACACGCAAGCACAGCGTGCCGGCAGCTGGGCCAAGCCCCGGAGCGGAATTCCACGGGGCCCTACAGCTCAACTGCTGGCGCGCAAGGTAAGTTCAGGTCGGGGGCTTACACCCGCGGGAAGCCCCCGACCTGAATTTCTGGGCCAATGTATTTTTCTGAATAGGTTATATGGCTTATTTCTTCACAGCCCGATGCACAGATGTGATTTTACGTCAATTGGCCTTGTTAAGCCCGCCCTGCGGGCTTGCCAGCCAATTAAGAGAAAGCTGGTGTCAGATAACGTCAGTTGATGACGCGTCATCTGCCGGTTTTCTTAAAGGGGACACTTTTTTTTTTGACAGACAATTTTTCAGTGTTTGACAGTACTGAGGTGCTGCAAACACTGCCAATCACTGTACAAATATGAGCTCTTGCACCCAAGCTCTCCAGAGACTCTCTCCTTAGGATAAAACAGATAGCAGCTGCAGGTGAGGTTACAGAAGCCATCTGACACTGGTGAGAGAGGTTCTCCCAATGAGGTGGGACTACACAAACACTTCAAACCTTATTACCTACAGAAAAGTCTAAATACATTAAAAATGATTTTCCCAACATTTTCTTACCTCTGAAACTCACCAGTGTACCATTGGATCCTTCACACCACTTCTGCAGCTGTCATCAATGCACAAACCATACAGTAGACCCACAGCACACCACACTTACCCTGGCGTGGTGTCCGGATGTCGGGAAGCCCGCAGTCGACCTGGCAAAATTGAAAAAAGCCTCTTAACTGCCTGTTAACTACCTATAATCCTCTTCCCATCCCACCTCCAAACCCGCCTCCTGAGCCCCAGCAAAATTCCCCCCTTTGGTTTAAAAATGTTACCTAATCTGATTTGCTAAAAATTACTTGCTTTAATTGTTTAAATGATTTGCAATCATTCTCTCTTTGATTATGAATCTCACTACTAACATTCCCCTGATGTTGACAGCTCTGCTTAAAGATCTTCAACACCTAGGTCCTTCTCCACAATCCATAGTTTCTTTGGGCCTAATATATTCAGCAGCACAGAGCAGCAGGTAGCTTAACTTTACTGACCCCACAGAGGTGCAGCATTTTAGATGAGACATTAATCTTCTAATGCAAAGCTAAATGCAAACTATTCTGTCCACACTCCTGCAGTCTTATTGAGTCCCACTTGGAAACATATACCCTTTAAGAACAGATAAGCTAAATTACTTCTGAACTCATAGTTTCACTTTTACTCTAGTGAAAATAGCCTGCTTACCTAGGAGAGTTTTTTCCTTCTCCATTAGCAGAGTGATCACTGAAGCCTTTCTGTTTTGCTCTGGCAAACTGTCCTAACCCTTTACTCCTTTCCTTCTCTTCTTATGCTCTAAAGGTGTCTTAGGATTCTTGTTCTTTGTCTTCATTTCCCCTTGTATTAACGCAGTGACTGGTTCTGCAGTATGCTATCTGTCTCCTTCGCAAGTCTAACCCATCTGAGGTCACTGTCAATTGAAAGGGCTGCTGGCCCCTTCCCCTTTTTCCTTTCCTGCATCAAGGACCTGGAGCTCCAGGGGGGAAAAATTCAGTTGGTTGCGCCACCCGTTAGCGCCTTAAGAGGGCGCTAAGTGGGGCGCAAAGCAACTAGCGCCCGGGCGCGGCAATATCTGCGCCTCTCGCGAAATTGACCGGACATTTTGCGGTGGTGCTAAACAATACCGCCCAATCTCCTGCGCATGCAGATCTTGACGTCATTCGAGAGTGCAACGCCCTTGGGACGCCCGGACCAGAAATTGAGTGGCGCCCCCCTCCTTTCTGCCTGGCGCAACCAACAACAGGTTGACTGGAACACTTCCCAGTCACTGTGGGGCTGGGGGGGTGCTATTTAAAGGGGGCCTCTTCCTGGCTTTTGTGTGGTAGCCATTTTTGCACCACTTGTTCTGAGAGAGAGGGAGATTTTGAGAGAGACAAAGAGAGAAGGAGAGACTTCTGCATTGAGTCAACGTTGTCTGAGGTAGTTTTGGCTTCTGACAATAACTTTGCAGGTACTTTGCTTTTTGACCTTCATAACTTTGATTGCCTAGATACTATGGGGGCTGCAATGGATGGGAACGTCGTCCTTCTCCATCACATTCGGAGGGCACAGAGATGCAGAGAGAGATCGCTGAGGGGTTGCAGCTGAGGTCGCCTTCCACCGGTCCATTGCTGCTGTCTCCTATTATGAGACAGCTTGGCCTGCAAGAAAAAGGATGGAGTCCGAGTAAATATGCAGCCATGGTCTTGCCTGAAATGCCTCCCATGGTTGAATAGCCCTTACTGTATGCCACCATGGTCTTGCCTTAAATGCCTCCCATGGTTGAATAGCCCTTACTGTATGCAGCCATGGTCTTGCCTGAAATGCCTCCCATGGTTGAATAGCCCTTTCTGTATGCTGCCATGGTCTTGCCTGAAATGCCTACCATGGTTGAATAGCCCTTACTATATGCAAAATGTGGAATGTGCGTGTGTGTTTGATGAAAGGGCCATAGGTGTTGGATGAGTGTTGGGCATTGTGGCTTTCAAGACCCTCTGGCCATAAAGTGAGGTTGAGATGGAGGGATGAAGAGGTTTTGAAAAAAAGGCACTCACCCTGACGACCCGAGTGAGGTCGTTGAACTTTTTCCTACATTGGAGATGGGTCCTCGGCACCATGCTGCTTGAGGACACTCTCTGAGCCACCTCCCTCCACACTCTTCTGTACTCACCTGGCAAAGGCCTTCTGCCACTCTCTGGGTACAGAATGGATCTTCTGCGCTCCACCCCGCGCCAACCAGAGCCTCCAAAGCCCGCTCGCAGAAGCGCTGTGCTCGCTCCCTGGCCCTCTCCATAGTGTTTGGCTGCTAGATTTAGCCACAGGTCTGCCCAGGCTGAGATTCAAGGCTCCAATGAGCAGGGTGTTGCTGCAGAGCAAGATCGACCCTCCCCTTTAAGAACTGACCGGCGCCAGTGTGTCTGTGTTCAATCGCTAACTGACATCACTTGCGCTGCGCCCACGCTCTGAGGTAGTGCCTCACTCCTTGGCCTTAGCGCCTTAAGAGAGGTGTGTAGCACCTGATTTAGCGCTCCAATCACCTCCAGGGGTGATAAAAACCAAGTTTGCTGTCGGAGGTGATAATTAGCGCCAGGCACTAAACTTTGCGCACCGCCAGTAATGGCGCCCCATATGGGGCGATACCGAATTTTTCCCCCCAGGTGTGTATTGGAGGCCCAAGATATTGGCTGAAATTTTGTCCAAGTAGGCGGGTTGGGGGTCGGGAGCCTCCGAGGTGGGCGGGAAACCCGGGAGGCTGGGTTTCCCGCAGGCCCTGCCGACATTAACGGCAAGGCCTGATTTGCATGTGAGGCCTCGGATTCCTGCCAGCAGCCAGCCAGATTGAGAGGCTGGCTGTCTGGCTGCGGCTGGGTATGCCTCAGTTGCGGAGAGGGAGCGAGGGGTCAGTCCTGGGAAGGGATCGCGGGGGGTGGGTGTTGGGAAGCGGCAGGAGAGGATCGGGGAATGGCAGGGGAGAGTCGGGGATTGCGGTGGGCGTTCGGGGATGGGGTGATTGGGGGCATCGGCAGGAGGATCAGTGGGGGGTAGGGCAGGGCAGGGGTCAGCCGGGGATCGGTAAGGGGGGCGTGTGGGAGAGGAGCGGGGCCGGCCACTGCAGGCTTGTGGCCGGCCTTAGCCTCATTGGTTGGATGGAGTGGGGAGGCCTCATGGTGGGGATTGGAGGCCTGGGGAGGTGATTGCAGGCCTCGTTGCGGGAGGTCTCCAATCGCGGGGGTGGGTACGGTCGGGACCTTGGATCTAGGAGGTAGGTATAAAGCAACTTACCTCCTGGATCCACCAGTCCCTACCTCAGTTTAACTGACAGGTTTCATGAAACCCATCCACATACAGTTAAATTCAAACTGGAGGTTAAAAAAGAGGCTTACAGCCTCATTATATTTAAATTGACGTACCTGGGTTGCGGGTTTGTTGCTCACCCCCCTGTCCCACCTCCGTTAAAACTGGAAATGGACGGGTTGGAGGCGGGTTCTGGTCGGGAATCCCATTTTGAACACTTTAACTGCCATTTCGCTCCAAACCCACCTGTTTTTTTAGGGGAAAATTCCGGCCATTGTGTCTGGTTGCTACTATCTCAGGCACTGCTGACATTATTGTGGGTAATTTAACATCATTTTAGGTGTTATTGGCCTGGTATTTGTGGTTTGGTTGACGGTGAACTGCAGCATTCGCCATCATTCCACCACTGAAATGAACGCCACTACGGGATTTGGCGCATGCGGAAATCCTGAATTTGCGGTCTGTCATTCACTGCTCCTCCACAGGCTGCGCTGTGTCACCCACCGCACCCCCCCCCCCACAACGCCACACAGTCGACAATCTGTGAAATCATTCAAATCAGGGAAACTGATGAAAACTTCGGCTCTTCCGCAGTAATTAAGCTGTTAAATTCCCCATTAGTTAGACCAAAGGGATTGGGTGTAACTGGGGTTTTAACAGCATACTGATTGCTAAACAAAGGTTATGGGCCTGAAAAACTAATTTAAATTTTGTGCAGTGTCAAATCTATCCATTTTGGTAAAAACTAAAATTTTAAAGAAGCTTTAAAAAAATGTTTTTGAATTAAAGTTTGTTCATCTTTATTTCAGGTTTGCATTTTCCCCAATGTGAGAGCCCCAATCTTTGTTTTGCTCTCTCTAACATTTAAAAAAAGTTAGAATATTATGACTTCCTTGTTCGCTGTCTGTGAGAATTCTACGTTTTAATTGGCTGCTTAGAAAGCTTGTTGACATCATAGCAGCTTGCATTAGGGGATCCCCACTAACCTCCATTGATTTAGAATTTTGCGTTGGGAAAGCCGAAGTTCTTGGCACTGAGATTGCGAGATCTTTGTGCGAAGCTTTCTTCGGGGCCAGCGGCGAACGCCTTTGCTTCGCTGCTGACTGCAAATTTCGGGCCATTGTCTCTATTTACTTCTGTCATTGGTGGGATACACACCTATGATCTAGTCCTGCCATTGAGGGTGAGTAGATCATATCTATCTTACCTATACACGCATAAATAAAAGCACAATGGAATCCATAGATTAATTTGGCATGCTTAAAAACCTTAAAAATTCTGTAAGAAAAATGTGCACTCACACTCACATTTAAGATAATGATGCTCTTCCGTACTGAACAATGAACATTGGGTGGCTCCTGTAAGTTCATGTGCGACTGTGGAATGTTGTAAGGCGTTAGTCAAACAAGTTCTGTTACAGCGAGATGGAATTTGTAATTAGGCAGCAAGTACTGCAGATAACAAAGGTAAAATGTTGTTCGCAGATTAACTGCAGCTGTTGCAAACTTGCCTGGAATGATCCCATTATTACAACAGCAGAACACCAGTTGTCATCAGGGAATGTTTGTCATGCCTTACACGCAGTACACTTGTTCCTGCACAGGTGGAAAGCAATGCCTGTGGAATGTGAAGGGTAATGCCACCTGCTCTTCGGAAAATAAGAGTCTGAAGGGAGTAGAGGAGTAAAGGGATCTAGGGGTACGGAGACACAAATCATTAAAAGTAGCAACGCAGTTTAACAAAGCACTGGGGTTCATTTCTAGAGGAAAAGAGTTTGAAAGCAGGGAAGTTATATTAGAAATAACAACAGAAAATGCTGGAAAAACTCAGCAGGTCAGGCAACATCCATGGACAGAAATTTGAGTTGACGTTTCGGGTCGACCCCTTGTATAGAACCTTGGTTAGACCACACTTGGGGTACGGTGCACAGTTCTGATCTCCATATTACAAAAAGGATAGAGAAGCTTTGGAGATAGTGCAATAAAGATTTACACGGATGATAATCCCCCCTTGGCCTCTCTCCTCCCTATCTCTGTAGCCTCCTCCAGCCCTAGATCTCCCAGATCTCTACACTCCTCCAATTCTGGCCTAATCCACATGCTTGATTTTCACTGTGCCACCACTGGCGGCCATGCTGCCTAGGCCCTAAACTCTGAAATTCTCTCGCAAAATCTTTCCTCCGTCTTTCCACTTGCCACTCTGTGTACATTTACAATGCCATTACTCAATGGCTAAATGACAACAGATATGTGTGTTAATGAATGACTTCATAAAGGTTTTGCTTGCTGCTGGGATGGTTTCATACTGTAACCAAAAGGCACGTGAAAGCTACATGAATGTTCTCTTATAAAGCTTGAGTAATGTCTGCCAATTTATTTACGGAACATATATTTGGATATGTAGTCTTACGATTGTTCCGGTTGCTTAATGCCTCTGTTAAAATAGAATCATAGAATCATAGAAAGTTACAGCACGGAAGGAGGCCATTTCGGCCCATCGTGCCCGCATCGGCCAACAAAGAGCTATTCGACCTAAACCCATTTCCCAGCTCTTGGTCCGTAGCCCTGCAGGTTACAGCATCCCAAGTGCACATCCAAGTACTTTTTAAATGTGGTTAGGGTTTCTGCCTCTACCACCCTTTCAGGCAGTGAGTTCCAGACCCCCACAACCCTCTGGGTGAAGAAATTTCCCCTCAAATCCCCTCTAAACCTTCCACCAATTACTTTAAATCTGTGCCCCCTGGTTTTTGACCCCTCTGCTAAGGGAAATAGGTCCTTTCTATCCATTTTATCTAGGCCCCTCATAATTTTATACACCTCAATAAGATCTCCCCTCAGCCTCCTCTGATCCAAGGAAAACAAACCCAGTCTTTCCTCATAGCTAAGATTCTCTACTCCGGCAACATCCTTGTAAATCTCCTCTGTACCCTCTCTAGTGCAATCACATCTTTCCTGTAATGTGGTGACCAGAACTGCACGCAGTACTCTAGCTGAGGCCTAACTAGTGTTTTATACAGTTGAAGCATAACCCCCCTGCTCTTGTATTCTATGCCATGGCTAATAAAGGCAAGCATTCCGTATGCCTTCTTAACCATCTTATCTACCTGGCCTGCTCCCTTCAGGGATCTGTGGACATGCACTCCAAGGTCCCTTTGTTCCTCTACACTACTCAGTGTCCTACCATTTAATGTGTATTCCCTTTCCTTGTTAGCCCTCCCCAAATGCATTACCTCACACTTCTCTGGGTTGAATTCCATTTGCCACTGTGATGCGCTATCAATAACTCAAAAGACTGAGATTAAGCGAGTAATTAACAGGCTTTTATTAACAAGAGAATGAAGGTGTGCCTCGAGTGGTCGACCGGTCCAGAATACAGAGGGACTGTGGAGCAGTCACCTTTATACCTGGACTCGTGGGAGGAGTCAGCCGAGACATGTACAGGCATGTACACAGTGGAATACAAACAGTGGTTTACCACATTCACCCCTTGTTTAAAAATGAGTCCGGCGGGGTGAAGTGTATTAAAAGTTAGTGTATTGGAGTCTCTCCGGAGGTCTTGTCTGCCGCTGTGATCGACGTGGCGATGGCAGGGGTAGTGAAGCTTCCGGCGTCGAGTCCCGCGTAGGCTGGGGCACTGGTGTGTAGTCCTCGTAGGTGTCGAGCGGGTCGCAGGGCCCAGGCCCGCCGTCTGCTGGGGCTGGATATCGGGTCATGGGGGGGGGTGGTAGTGGGTAGTGGGTTACTGCGGCCCCGAGGGTGCGAGGTCTCGTATGGAGACTGTGTCCTCCCGCCCGTCCGGGTACGCAATGTAAGCATACTGGGGGTTGGCGTGGAGGAGGTCGACCCTTTCGACCAGGGGGTCCGTTTTATGGGTCCTCACGTGTCTTCTCAGTAGGACCGGCCCTGGGGACGTCAGCCATGGCGGTAGCGATGTCCCCGATGTGGACTTCCTTGGGACGACAAACATTTTCTCATGAGGGGTGGCGTTCGTGGCAGTGCAGAGCAGTGACCGAATAGAGTGGAGCGTATCGGGGAGCACATCCTGCCAGCGGGTGGTCAGAAGGCCCCTAGACTTTAAGGCTAGCAGGGCGGCCTTCCAAACTGTCGCATTCTCTCTTTCCACCTGTCCGTTCCCCCGGGGGTTGTAACTGGTGGTCCTGCTTATGGCAATACCCCTAGCGAGCAGGTACTGACGGAGTTCGTCGCTCATAAACGATGAGCCCCGGTCGCTATGGATATAGCTGGGGAAACCGAACAGGGTGAAGAGGTCGTTCAGACATTTAATGACCGTGGCACTGGTCATGTCCGGGCAGGGGATGGCGAATGGGAAACGGGAGTACTCATCAATAATGTTGAGGAAGTACTCATTGCGGTCGGAGGAGGGGAGAGGCCTTTTAAAATCAACGCTCAGGCGCTCGAAGGGGCGAGTGGCTTTTATCAGGTGAGCCCTGTCTGGTCTATAAAAGTGCGGTTTGCACTCAGCGCAGACTTGGCAGTTCCTGGTCATGGTCCTGACCTCCTCAATGGAGTAAGGCAGGTTGCGGGCCTTGATGAAGTGAAGAGCCTGGTGACCCCCGGGTGGCAGAGGTCATTGTGGAGGGCCCGCAGTCTATCGATCTGCGCGCTGGCGCAGGTGCCACGCGATAGAGCATCCGGGGGTTCATTGAGCTTCCCGGGCCGGTACAAGATCTCGTAATTGTAGGTGGAAAGTTCGATTCTCCACCTCAAGATCTTGTCGTTTTTGATTTTGCCCCTCTGCTTGTTGTTAAACATAAACGCAACTGAACGCTGGTCAGTAAGCAGGGTAAATCGTTTTCCGGCCAGGTAGTGCCTCCAATGATGCACAGCCTCCACAATAACCTGGGCCTCCTTCTCAACAGCGGAGTGTCTGGTCTCCGGGCCCTGGAGGGTTCGTGAAAAGAAGGCCACGGGTCTCCCCGCCTGATTGAGGGTAGCGGCCAGGGCAAAGTCGGACGCGTCGCTTTCCACCTGGAAGGGGATGGATTCGTCCACTGCGTGCATGGTGGCTTTGGCAATGTCTTCCTTGATACGGTGGAAGGCTAAGCGGGCCTCTGCCGTCAAGGGAAAAGAGGTGGACTAGATCAACGGACGGGCCTTGTCCGCATAGTAGGGGACCCACTGGGCGTAATAAGAGAAAAACCCTAGGCACCTCTTCAGGGCCTTGAGGCAGTGGGGCAGTGGGAGTTCCATAAGGGGACGCATCCGGTCGGGGTTGGGACCGATGACTCCGTGTTCCACAACACAGCCAAGGATGGCGAGGCGGGTTGTGCGGAATATGCACTTCTCCTTGTTATACGTCAGGTTCAGGAGTTTGGCGGTGCAGAGGAATTTTTCGAGGTTTGCGTCATGGTCCTGCAAGTCATGGCCGCAGATGGTCACATTGTCCAGATATGGGAAGGTGGCCTGCAACGCATTTTGATCAACCATCCGGTCCATCTCCCTTTGGAAGACGGAGACCCCGTTGGTGACGCCAAAGGGAACCCTAAGGAAGTGATAGAGGTGGCCGTTTGCCTCAAAGGCAGTATACTGGCAGTCCTCAGGGCGGATAGGGAGCTGGTGGTACGCTGATTTCAGGTCAATGGTCGAGAAGACTCGGTACTGCGCGATCTGGTTGACCATATCAGCTATACGGGGGAGTGGGTAAGCGTCCAGCAGGGTGTAGCGATTTATTGTCTGGCTGTAGTCGATGACCAGGCGCTGCTTCTCGCCGGTCTTAACGACCACAACCTGGGCTCGCCAGGGGCTGGTGCTGCCGTCAATAATCCCCTCCTTCAGGAGCCGTTCCACTTCGGTTTTAATGAAAACCCTGTCCCCGGCACTGTATCGCCTGCTCTTTGTGGCGATGGGCTTACAGTCGGGGGTGAGGTTAGCAAACAGTGGGGGGGGGGGTGACTCTGAGTGTGGAGAGGTTGCACCTGGTGCGCGGCGGGCAATTTGGAAGCTGCTGGCTGCGGACTGTGAGTGGGGGGAGGGGTCCACCGTACGCCATCGTAACGCTTTTAAGGTGGCACTGAAAATCTAACCCCAGTAGAACGGCAGCGCAGAGGTGGGGCAGGACCAGAAGTTTAAAATTATCATACACAGTCCCGTCTACTACGAGTGTCACCACGCAGTAGCCGCCAATGTCCGCCGACTGGGACTCAGAGGCCATAGAAATCCGCTGGTGCGCAGGCAGGACTGGGAGAGAGCAATGCTGCACCGTGTCGGGGTGGATGAAGCTCTCCGTGCTCCCAGAGTCAAAAAGGCAGATTGTTTTGTGACCATTTACCTTAATGTCCATTGTGGACTGGGCCAGCTGGTGCGGTCTCGCTTGGTCCAGCGTAACGGAGGCCAGCGTAGGGGTCGGTGTGTCGCTGCGGGTATCAGATGAGGCGGTGTTGGGGGCCTGCTGCGTCCCGGCTGTCGTCCAAGATGGCGGCGTCCATGATCCCCATGTGGCTGGAGGCGTCCAAAATGGCTGCTGTTCCGGTGGTTCGCACATGGCTGGGGAGGCCCAAGATGGCGGCCCGCACGGCCCACACGCGGCGCTGCTGGCGTTCGGGGTGGCTTTGGCCCTGCAGACGCTGGCGTAGTGTCCTTTCTTCCCGCAGCCCGAGCAGATCGCATTTTTCGCCGGGCAGCGCGCTCTGGGGTGTTTGGCCTGGCCACAGAAGTAGCATTTCTGGCCTTGGGGCACTGCTGTCTGGCCTTGGGACACTGCTGCGGTAGTTGGGCCGTTGCTGGGATGTGGCTGGGGTGGCACGGCGCTATGAGACGGTCCTACCGTGTCCCAGGCTGTCGTTCCCTGCGGCGTCCACGGTGCAGAGGAGTAGGCGTCCATGCCCCGGTAGGCTGCGTCCAATGATAGTGCGAGTTCAGAGTCCTTGTTGAGATCGAGGTCACTCTGCTCCAACAGTCGCTGTCGGGTGTAATTGGACCTGTGGCCCGCTACAAAAGCGTCCCGGATAAGTTCCTCTGTGTACATGGTGGCCTTTACATCCTTATAACCACAGGCCCGGCCAAGCACAGACAGTGCCTGAAGGTATTCCTCGGTCGATTCCCCAGGTTGTTGTTTACGACTCCCCAGGAGGTGCCTAGCGTACACCTCGTTCACTGGGCGCGTGTACTGGTCCTTGAGGAACTTGATAGCATCCGCGTACGAGGTCGTGTCCTGGATGACCGAGTACACTCGGTGGTTCACTTTGGAGATCAGGACATCCAGTTTGTCCTCGTCCGATTTGACCGTTTCAGCGGAGGCGATCAGAAATTTTTCAAAACACCTAAGCCAGTGAGTAAACTTGGTGGATGAGTCCGCCTCCCGATGATCTAAGTCCAGGCATGCTGGTGTGAGGATCTTCCCCATTATAAAAATCTTGTTAATAAAATTGATGCGCTATCAATAACTCAAAAGACTGAGATTAAGCGAGTAATTAACAGGCTTTTATTAACAAGAGAATGAAGGTGTGCCTCGAGTGGTCGACCGGTCCAGAATACAGAGGGACTGTGGAGCAGTCACCTTTATACCTGGACTCATGGGAGGAGTCAGCCGAGACATGTACAGGCATGTACACAGTGGAATACAAACAGTGGTTTACCACACACTGTTCTACCCACCTGACCAATTTATTGATATCTTCCTGCAGTCTACAGTTTCCTTCTTCAGTATCAACCACACAGCCGATTTTAGTATCATCTGCAAACTTCTTAATCATACCCCCTATATTCAAGTCTAGATCATTGATATAGCAGAAAGATTTGACATGAATGTGTCAAATCTTTGTATGATAGCATCACCAACTGTAATTTCTAACCTTGTGTGTTAACATTGTAAACATAGTAGTAAGATTTTTCATGTTTGCTATTTTTATTGAAATCATACATTCTAAAAAATGTGTTTACCATTTTGCTAGAAAAAGTGATCAGAGGAACTTGTCCTGCTATGATTTTATTGTCACTAACACATAGCAACGAGAGGGAATCTTCCCCAATACTTGCCAATGACAGTGCCTAAATTGTTCATCTAAGCATCACTGTCTTAAAGATTCTTATTAACCTGAGCAGCCATGCAGCCATCCATTAACATATTGCAACTTTCCTCAGTATTTTATTTTAAGAACCAACCGATTCGGAGGGGTGTTACTTTTGAGGAATAAACTGCATGATTTATTTTTTTATGAGCACAGGATGTGTAAAAAATGTTTGTGTGGCTAGAATTAAGGAACTATGCAACTTTTTCTTTTTTGAGATATCTTGGATAGCAGCTATAGTTGAAGGGTCACATAGCTTAAACACTACATTAGTGTAATTATTTTTATTTTATACTCCATAATGGAGGTGGTACAAAGTATGTTTGTTTCTGTAATAGAAACTTTCTTCGGTCTGTTGTTCGCTGGATTGGCATAGAACAAATGGTCCAATTATTTTCAAAATGAGTGTTAGTTATAGGTTAATCGATCAAAGGTCAGTATGAAATGAAAAAGCAGAAGCTGGGTTGATTCTTGATTTTACTTTATCGTCTTCATAAATCAATTACAATCCTGCAGTTGAAAAGGTCTGACTGACTTTCGCATTGCGTGCTGTAATGCTGAGGTAGAAAGTTTTGGCTTTTCCAGGTGAAACTTGATGGCTGCAGCTTGGCATTGAGCTTGAAGACAACTTTGCAGCTACAGATGGCTCTGAAGGTGCCCGAACACCAGCTCTTCTGTAAAGAGATGGGGCCAGATGTTACTGAAGCACAGTGACAGGTGGTACTTTGCCAGGCCTGCAATCTGGCCCATTCTTGCTCCTCAGCTTTGAACATAAGCTGCTTTCACTGAAACTGCCCTTCATGCCTCACTGTCAATTCAACTACTGAGAGCCTTTCAAAAACAGGCTGGCGTTGATAAGGCTTAGTATTGGTTACATGAGCTGTATGTTATATAAGAAGACACGTCTGGCCTCTGCAGAAACTAAACAGAAGACAAGAGAGATCTTTGTGTCAGATACAAGTGCTGGGCTGTGTCTGTGCATGCCTGTCTTTCGGCTGAAGTCTTTGCAAGACACCTGTGCTGTGTAACTTTAAGCTGTCTACAAAATTGGCACAATATTCTATTGCACAGCTTGGCAAAAGACAGAAAGCATCTTTGCTAAGGCACCACTGGGTGGAGAGATGTGTCAAAATTGTAGAATTTCAAGACCTTATGGCTCATTACTTCAGACTTATCACTTGGCGCATACCTGTTTCCTGATGTAGTTAATAATTAGAGGCTGTTCTGTTAAAGATGCTTCTTATTCTGATGTAACAAAGCAACATGGATACATTAACAACCTAACACTGCAGATTAGCTGGTTGTACTTGAGGTTGGATATATTCTAATATGAAGTTTCATTTATTTGTTGTATTTTTATGTTTTTCAAATATTTGGAAAGTTACTTAAAAATGTTTTTACTAGATAATATAAATGCTTCTTTTCCAGGAACATATACAGATAAAATTTACCTCCCAAGAAAATGGACAGTGGCTTTGTGAACCTGGTCGAGTATAATTAAATTATGTTTCACTAATAAACTGTGGCAATAACATTAAATCTGGGAATTTATTTTTATTTTTAACAGGCATTAATATGGAGTTCCCTTGAATAATTATCACTGTTTTGTAACAACCAAAAGTGTAATAATTTGTGAATATAATGACACAGTCCTCATAAATGCAAAGATTCACTAAAATGTTTTATTGGCTAAATTCATAGATAAAGCTCACTCCTGTGTGAGGAAGAGCCCACACTATGCAAAAAATTGAGTTATGAGAGCTGATTAAGTGGTTGAGTGTTCAGGGCACCAGATGGGACTTGCAGGGAGTGCTGGCCTGTGAATTGTGGGCCCACAGCACCTGATTCACCATCCATTAATGTAAATTATCAAAAAATCAGGCACTATGTGTAATGATCAGTAACATGTCATTCAAGAATGGTACACTAGTGGAGCTGTATGTTAGTAGGGGGCTACCCACAAAGCAGTAGTCAAGATGGATGCCTGTACACTAGTCCACATGGCTGAATAAATGACTAGCTCAAGCTAGCTGTTCATAATGAAAACGTTTATTTATTTATGAACATAGAGGTATTTAATATGTTTGTATTTGATCAAGAGGAGGGCACAGAAAAAATGGACGATGTGCTAAAGAAGTTTGATACACATTGTTCTCCCAAAAGAACGAGACCTATGAGAGGTACGTGTTCCGTTCACGGACACTGCAGCAAAATGAGACTTTTGATAGCTTTGTGACCAATCTGAAACTGAAAGCACAGACATGTAATTTCTCTGAACTGAAATCATCCATGATTCGTAACCAGATTGTATTTGGTATTCATGATAAAAAAGTCAGGGAACGTTTGTTGAGAGAAACCGAGCTAACATTGGAGGATGCTGTGAAAATATGCCATGCCAGTGAGCTAGCTCAACAGCACGCAAAGACTTTCAGTGAAATTAATAATAATGCGACTGTAGTGAGTGACTGTGCTGCTGTCGGTACTGTGTCCTACAAGGGGAAGAAACAGGGGCAGAACAGAAATGGAAAGCAATCGGAGGATGGAATTTTTAATTGTAAATGCTGTGGTTACCAGCACCAGTCAAGACAATGCCCAGCGTTTGGAAAAATGTGCACAAAATGTAATGGAAAGAATCACTTTGCCAAACAATGCTTTTCAAAAGTAAAAACAAAGAAAGGGCAACAAGTCAATGTGATTGAGGACACTGATTTAAGTGAGACATTTTTGTAGGAATGGTGTCATATGACAACATCGAAAAGGATACAGAAAATGTGCAGCCCTCAGGAATGGACAATGCTGAACATAAAGTTAATGCAGTAAAAGAGGACAAATGGATTATGCCACTGCAGGTAAATGGAGCATTAGTTACATTGAAACTAGACACTGGAGCAAAAGCAAACTTAATCAGTATGAGTGACATTAAAAATATGAAAGAAAAGCCCAAAATACAGAAAAAGTCAGTACTACTGAAGAACTATAATGGACAGAAAATAGATAGCTTAGGTGTATGCAGACTTAAAGTGACAGTCAAAGACAAAGTGCATCATCTCATGTTATCTGTTGTGGCTGAAGGACTTGATTCACTATTAGGTGAAAAAGCTTGTGAGGACTTAGAACTGGTCAAGAGAGTCTACCGTATAAACTGTGCCATAAGCAGACCAGATGACTCGGTGGATTCTGTAGTGAGTCATTTCCAGGATGTGTTCAAAGGATTTGGAGTTCTACCATTCACTTACAAGATCCAGCTAAAGGAGAATGCTCAGCCAGTGGTACATGCTCTACGGAGAGATCCAGCACCCCTGCGTGACCGGCTCAAGAAAGAACTGGACAGAATGACCACACTAGGAGTCATCAGGAAAGTCGAAGAGCCAACAGACTGGGTTAACTCCATGGTATGTGTAAAGAAAAAGAACAATGATCTAAGAGTATGCATGGATCCAAAGGAATTAAATGCAAACATAAAACGTGAACACTACCAGATTCCCAAGCGAGAAGAAATCACCAGTGAAATGTCAGGTGCCAGATACTTCACAAAGCTCGATGCCTCACAAGGATTTTGGCAACTAAAACTGGATGAAGAGAGCACCAAATACTGTACCTTCAACATACCATTTGGCAGGTATTGTTTCCTCAGAATGCCTTTCGGGATAATATCTGCATCTGAAATCTTTCATAGAGCGATGGAACACATAATTGAAGGTCTGGAAGGAGTTCGGGTCTATGTTGATGACATCATCATCTGGGGCTCCACACTGAAAGAACACAATGAGAGACTGACTAAAGTGCTACAGAGCATACGCCGGAATGGACTGAAGCTCAACAAAGCCAAGTGTCAGTTTGGCATCCAGGAAGTCACTTTCCTAGGAGATAATCTATCTGGTAAAGGAATAGAGCCAGATATGGAAAAAGTAAACACCATACTCAAAATGCCCCGACCCACTGACAAAAAAGGAGTGCTACGCATCATGGGGATGATAAACTTCATTGGAAAGTTCATTCCTAACTTGACAGCCTGTCTGCGAGACCTGCTACATAAAACAAATGAGTTCGCATGGACAGAAAGACATGAACAAGAGTGGATGAACCTCAAAACAGTGCTGACAACCACACCTGTGCTCTCCTTCTTTGACCCAACAAAGAGAATCAAAGTGTCAACGGATGCATCAAAAGATGGCCTAGGCGCGGTCTTGCTACAAGCAGAGGGTGAAGATTGGAAGCCTGTTGCCTATGCCTCCAGGTCTATGACTGATACTGAGTGTCGATACGCCCAGATTGAAAAGGAATGTCTAGGATTGGTAGTTGGACTAGAAAAGTTCCATGGCTACATGTATGGACTTCCCACCTTCACAGTTGAGACAGACCACTGCCCCCTGGTTGCCATCATAAAAAAAAACCTGAATGAGATGTCTCCAAGGATTCTATGACTCATGATGAAGCTGCAAAGATATGACTTTGAACTGATCTACACACCAGGCAAACACATAGTGTTAGCAGATGCATTATCCTGAGCACCCACAATGAGTCATGTGAGCTCTACTGAGGATGACGTGGGTGTTCATGTGAGTATGGTCACTGCAGCGCTGCCCGTGTCAGACACAAAATCAAAGCAAATAGCAGAAGAAACAGTAAAAGATACAGGCCTAGAAATTGAGTGGGGTTAGCGCCCAATTAACGGCGCTGGAGGGCATTGCGCTGGAATTATAGCCGTTTCTGAAATTGACTTGGGCCTTACCATCGGCGTTAGCCGGTAGCGTTGCACCGGCACCGATGACGTCATCGGTGTGCGCAGTGTCCTGGTTGCCGTGGTAACCCGGCCCCAAGCCCAAATTCTGTTGCGCCCGCCTCGCCCGTGGCAGGCGCAACCAACGATTGTGGAAAGGGTTCTTACACGCCTTTGCGCCGGCGCATAAAGGTGGAGCAGCGGCCGGCCGCGTTCCCAGCGGCCGCCTGCCCGCACCTCCCTTCCCGGACTCCTGCATCACCCCCCCCGCGGCCCTGATGTGTGTGTGCTGCGAGCCCGGCACTTCCCCGAGGTGCCGGGCTCAGATGTCGGGGGAATCCGCCGGTCAGTTGTCGGCTGCAGGCAGCTCCTCCTTAACAGAAGGAGGAGGCCTGCAGTTCCCCAGCCTGCCGCACCGCATCGGGTGCCGCAGCGGGGGATTAGCGCCGGAAAACCCAATTGAACGCCTGTTTTGAGGCGCTAAAACCCTCCTTTAGCGCCCGCCGCCGTCTGGGCCCGCGCAACCGAATTTTCGTCGGGCGCTGCCGCATTAACGCTGGCGCAAAATTTCTGGCGCTACAGCCCTGGCGAACCCACAACCCAATTTCTAGGCCACAGTGTTACAAACAGTAATAGAGAACATTCATCATGGTTGGCCAAAAGGTTGCTGTCCAAAGTACTATCACATCAGGTCAGAGTTAAGTGTCGCAAGTGGACTATTACTAAAACAGAACAGAATAGTCATTCCACAGGCTCTACGTCAAGACATGCTCAAAAGGATTCATGCGGGACACCTCGGAATTGAAAAATGCAAAAGGAGAGCAAGAGACACTGTTTATTGGCCTGGCATAAATAAGGACATTGAGAACATGATAGGCATATGTGAGACATGTCAGAAACACCAAAACAAACAAGCAAAGGAACCAATGATAGTAGCTGACTTACCAACAGCACCATGGCAAAAGGTTGGTATGGAGCTCCTTCATTTGAATGGTAAAGACTATCTAATAGTGATTGACTACTATTCTAACTATCCTGAGATGGTGCTGCTCTCAAGCACATCAGCAAGCAGTGTCATAATGCATGTTAAATTCATCTTCGCCAGACATGGAATTCCCAGGATTGCCGTTAGCGACAATGGTCCGTGCTTCAACTGTAAGGAGTGGCAACAGTTTGCAGCACATTATGACTTTCAACACATCACATCCAGTCCTCTATGCTCAGTCGAATGGTAAGGCAGAGAAAGGTGTTCAAGTTCTCAAACAGCTACTGAAGAAAGCAACAGAAAGCAAGTCTGATCCTTATCTCGCCCTGCTGAGCTACCGAGCCTCCCCTTTAGACTGTGGTTCTTCACCTGCTGAACTCCTAATGGGTCGCAAGTTGTGCACCACGCTACCCTGCTGTGCAAAAGAAAAGCAGAGTAGGGAACTGAGACAGAGACTTCAACTGTTAAAGCTGAAACAGAAATCACACTAGGACAAGTCATCCAAAACTCTGAAACCATTGACAAGGGATGATGTTGTCAGGATTGAGGATCCAGATGCATGGAACAGGAAAGCTACAGTTCTTGAGGAAGTAGGACCAAGGTCATACACTGTTGGAACTGAGGAAGGACAGGTTCTCAGGAGGAACTGCCGTTCCCTCCTGAAAACACAAGAAACTAGCCAAGAGCAAATTGATGACAATGCCGCAACTGAATCTTGTCACTCACCACCAGAACAATCTAACACAAACACACATACAGGCTCTCATGAAAATACATCAGACTTAACTGTGCTGAGAAGATCCACACGTGAAGTAAAAAAGCCTGATAGACATAATCTTTGAGTACAAAGAAAACTATAATAAAAGAATGAAAAGCTTAGAGTTCATAAAGCAAAGCTTTGAAAATGTGTTGACTGTTGTGACGATGTTTATGTCGTTATGATTGATTGATATTGATTTTGTTTAACCTCTAAGGAAGGGGGATGTAATGATCAGTAACATGTCATTCTAGAATGGTACACTAGGTGGAGCTGTATGTTAGTAGGGGGCTACCCACAAGGCAGTAGTCAAGATGGATGCCTGTACACTAGTCCACATGGCTGAATAAATGACTCGCTCAAGCTAGCTGTTCATAATGAAAATGTTTATTTATTTATGAGCATAACACTATGGATCTGTGATTTTTAACATTTTTTGTTGGCCTGTGCTCTCTATAAGCACCAGTGGTGCTGGGAGGCCCCACAACCCCAGAATCAGCCCTCTGGTCTTTGTCACTAGCAGAAGTAAAATTTCATGCTTTCCTAAAGACTCATTTGTTACATACATTGCATGGAGTATAACTGAGCCTTACAGACCAGGAAGATCCTAAATGTAATCCCTGCTCTGTACTCAATTAGCTGATTTGGCTGTCATTGTAATAACAGAGCTACAGTTGGATTCATCAGTGAAGGGAAAAGTCAGCAGGTTTTTGCTCTTGATCATTTTCCTTTGACCTCAACTGGAGTAAATGTGTGTGTGTTTGTGCGAGGATATTAGGAAGGATGGTATTGGGTTTGGCTTTGACCTGCTCCCCCACTCCCCCGGTCCAATAGGCTACTGATACTCGCTGTTCAGCTTAACAGATGAAGAGCGTTCACTTGGATGAGGTACCAGAGATGGCTGGCACTCTTGGAACCATACCAAACCCAGAGATATGAGAATAGGAGAAAAAGTACAAAGGAGAAAAATCCGCTTAGCATTGAGCATTCTATTTACACCACAGGGTAGTTTTCCAATTTCATGCTTCCAGCTTGGTGACCTGCCCAGTGGAAGCTAATTTTGGAAATTCAGATGCATGTGGATTTAAAACTTTCAAATTATGAAAGGTTTTGATAGAGTAGACACAGAGAGAATGTTTCCATTTGTGGGGAAGAGCAAAACTAGAGGCCATAAAATCAAATAGGGAATTCAGAAGGAACTTCTTTACCCAGAGAGTGGTGCGAATGTGGAACTCGCTACCACAGGGAGTGGTTGAAGTGAATAGTATGGATGCATTTAAGGGGAAGCTAGACAAACATATGAGGGAGAAGGGAATAGAGAGTTATGCTGATAGAGTTAGATGAGGAAAGATGGCAGGAGGATTGAGTGGAGCATAAACCAGCATAGACTGGTTGGGCCAAATGGCCTGTTTCTGTGCTGTATATCCTATGTAATCCTATGGCCAGGAAGGTAAAGTTGAAAAATTACCCCTTTCAAGTTCTTATCAATCTAGGAATACATAAGAAATCAGAGCAGGAGTAGGCCACTTGGCCCCTCGAGCCTGCTCCGCCATTCAATAAGATCATGGCTGATCGAGGGCTCAAAGCCACTTCCTCGCCTGATCCCCATAACCCTTCACTCCCTTATCTTGCAAAAATTTGTCTATCTCCACTTTAAATGTAATTAATGACCCAGCCTCCATAGCTCGCTGCGGCAGAGAATTCCACAAATTTACGACCCTCAGAGAGAAGAAGTTTCTCCCCATCTCAGTTCTAAAAGGGCGACCCTTTATTCTGAGACTGTGCCCCCAAGTTCTAGATTTCCCCATGAGGGGAAACATTCTCTCTGCATCTACCCTGTCGAGCCCCCTCAGTATCTTATATATTTGTGAATTTTTTGTGGAGAAAATTCTAAGAAATAAAAACAAATTTAAATACTTAAAATGTCAATTGAAAATGTCAAAACTGAGATTGATAGGTTTTTGTTAGCCAAGGGTATTAAGAGTTACGGAACCAAGGCGGGTAAATGGAGTTAAGATACAGATCAGCCATGATCTAATTGAATGGTAGAATAGGCTCAAGGTGCTGAATGGCCTCCTCCTGTTTGAATGTTCCTATGACTGAGTTCTCACTGTTTTCTTTCCAGTTTAGTTGCTAACTTGAATTTTGTTTAGGTGAGGATTTAGGTGAAATTGTTTAACTCCCTGATTATTAGATTTGACAAAAACTTTTAGTTCTGTGATTGAAGAATGCTTAAAAATTAATTAGTTGAAACCCGTTTTGAGTTGTATTCTGTAATGAAGATGTAATAATTGCTGATTGTGAAAGCAATGCTTATATTTACAGACCCAGATATCAGTATGCAACACAGACACAGTGAAAACCATGTTGATTTCAAACCTGACATTTGCAATGACATTTTCATCCTGAAATGTGGATTGCACTTTCAATAAATATTTGTACATTTTTGAAGTGATTACTCAGGTAATGCTTTTCAGTAATCTGGGATGAACGGTAACATTTATAGCTCAAATTAATTCAGCTAAGTCTTTACTTAGGAAAGCTGTTAACTGAAATAATAGTGAGGGAGCCAAGATGAATAGTCATGATACTGTTCTCAGTCAAGTGGTAGTAAAATCAATGATGCTGTCTGCAGTGTCTGAATTGCAGACTGAAATGGTTAACTATGGAATATCATGTATATTCTATAATGTGAAAAAGCATATGAATAGATACATGAATACATTAATAGATAAACAAAGCAAATGTATTTTTGCTTTTTAAAATTTTTGTGCTCCTCAAGGTGAGATGTCGTGGATGGGAAACTGTATTTTTTACTTTTTGCACCCGGTGTCACGATGATATAATACCAGGCCAGATATAGCAGCTCCGGGCATGATGAGGACCTGCATCATGCGATCTCAACTCCAGTATTTAAAGGGCCAATCCGAAGATGAAGTTTGGAGGAGTTTGGAGTTGGGAAGAAGAGAAGAGGAGCTGTGACAATGGATTCCAGATGGTCAAAGGCTGCGCTGTGGTTCAATGACTCCTCGCTTGATGTGCTGCTGGGGTCAGTGAGGAGCCATAGAGAGATGCCATTCCCCAACAATCGGAGGCAGAAACCTGTTACTGACGCCAAGAAGGAGTGGCTGGAGGTGGCCCAGGAGGACAGCAGTAGGAGCATTGCGCCATGCCCCTGGATTCAGTACAGGAATCCCTTTAATGACCTAACCAAGTCAGGAAAGGTGAGTACAGTTGTACATTCATCTACATCCTGCTGTGTGCATCACCCCACCCCTTCACTCTGCCTTGTCAAGCCCACTCGCCTTCATTAGCCGAGGCATAGAATATAAGAGCAGGGAGGTTATGATGCTAGTTAGGCCACAGCTGCAATACTGTGTGCAGTTCTGGTCGCCACACTATAGGAAGGATGTGATTGCATTGGAGAGGGTGCAGAGGAGATTCACCAGGATGTTACCTGGGCTGGAGCGCTTCAGCTATGAAGAGAGACTGGAGAGGTTGGGGTTGTTTTTCTTAGAGCAGTGAAGGGATTCGCAAAATTTCATATGTTCCCCCCCCGAAGATTAATTGGAGTTATTAAAGAAACCTTGGAGTGACTGTGTTTTAAAAATCCAGGGCCTCTCAAAATGGCTGCGGTCAGACACATGGCCAAAGGGCCTGCGGCATCCATATGGATTTTCTGATAGCTTCACAGACTGCATGTTTAATTTGAACAATGCAGTGAGGCAAGCTCAGTTGTATTCACGCCCTGAGGCAGGTTATCAATTGTTTGCCGACACAATCTAAGTTCGGGCGGAGATAGTCCCAGTTGCTTGAGGAACATTCAGAACAATTGAGGAACATTCAGAACAATTGAGGAACATTCAGAACAATTAAGGACATTCAGAAAACAATGGAAAGGCAGTTGTGGTACTGATCGGTGCCATCAACGTAAATGGGCCAAAATCAAGGTCCTCTTGTCTTACGTTTTCGAGCCCAAATCGGACAATGGAACGGACTGATGAGGCGCGATAATGACCCATTGCCGAGAGGATATAACTGGGGCGGCCCAGCACCTCTCTCTCTCTCTCTTCGCCTTGGCCCAGTGTCCTGTTTGTCTGCTAGCAACCAAGAAGGAAAACCATCTAGAAAGCATCGCAAGCACATTTCGACGGCAGCAGCGGGGCACAAGGGCCAGGCCTTTTCATCTGTTTCACTGGTGAGCATTATCTTTCTGGCCGTCACAAGACAACCTAGCTAGGTGTAAGGGTGGGAGTTAAAGGGGTATTACAAAATTGTGATTTTAGAATTTTTCCCTCGTTGTGTCCGTTTCTTCTCCCGTTAAGTGTAAAACTGTATTGCATCCATAGCGATTTCTTTTATCTTCTGCATAATACTGTTTTTCTTGTAGTGTTAGCTTTTCTAATTAATAAACATTGGTTTTCCTTGCACCAATCCACTGGTCTGTTCGTTTGTCCTTGTTACCACTCGATAAGTCCTGAGCTCAGAATCAGGAAGGGGAAAGCGATTCGCAAACTGCACAGCGGGCAGGGCAGCTCAGGAAAACATAACTGGCTGACCTACAATAAGCTCCTGGAACAAAACCCCCTACAGAAATGGCGAGCCAGGTAGGAGGTCAGGCGAAAGTGTGTAACAAGGCAGACAGTGGTGCGGAGGAGGAATCCGCAATGGAGGAAAGGTTGCCTATCTATGTGTGCAGCAAGGTAAATATCGCGAAAAAGTGGGTGAGCGATATGTTAAAAGCCGAGCGTCCCCTAGAGGCAGCTGCCCAGTGGACGGCTAGTAAAGAGCGCCGCAAGGGCATTGAAAAAGCGGTATGGCTTATATGTGTTATAAAAAGCAGGTTCTGATACTGGACCAAGCAGTGGCCAGTAAGGAAACTAAAATAAGGCATTTGTCCCGGGAGCTGCAGGAAAAGGTTGCAGCGGAAGGGAAGGTGCTAGTGGCCCTGGAGGCTGTAAGCCAGGAGAAGGCAGCGATGGTCCGGGACCATCGGGGGAAGGTAGAGCACATGGAAAGCCAGGCCGCTGAAGTGCAGCGTGAGCACCAGGCCAGGGTAGAAAGGCTGGAGGGCAAGATAGCTGGGCTGGAGGGGAGCGCTAGGTTCAGGGCAGAACACGTAGAATATCAGGCAAGAGAATCCAGGGAGAAAGAGAGGAGATTAAAGACGGAGATTGGCTGCCTCACGGGGGAACTGAAGGCACAGGAGGAAAAGGTAGGCGAAGTAAAAGCAGCCTATAAGCTGGCCTGCGCTCAGGGGTTTGAAGACACAGATCATGGCCCCTGCAGGCAAGAAATAGAAAGCTTGAGCATGGCTTTAGCGAGGGCGAAGGGCATGATATGCCTCATTAGCCCGAAGGCAGGCCAGTCGGATTTTACCAGCAACCCAAGCAGGGAAGTCCCACAGGCAGCTCCCAGAACGACACTGGTTAGGGAACCAGAAGTTTCACGGCCACCACCCATAGCCCCGAGTTTTCAGGAGGTCTGGCAGCAAGGGGGGGGGTGGAGGATGAAGCATTAGGGGAGACCCAGCAAGCCCTGGTAGAGAGACCGGGACTGGGACCAGTGTACCCCCTCCGACAACGGAGGTATGGCCCGCCCGCCGATGGCGAGGACCTAGGGGACATGCAGAACCAGTTTGTAGTGCCGCATGGCACCCAACAGCTCAGGGCCATGGTTAGCCATATCCCTAAGCTTACAGTGAAGGGAAACCCCTCTCTACACTTCCGTGAGATAGAGCAGGCAGCGTGCGTTCATGACTGCGATGAAGCAGAACTAACAAAAATGCTGCTGTTTTCTCTGGGTAGTGACCTCCTCCAAACCTTATCAGATGAGTGTAAAAAGGGGCAGAAGGATTACGAGGAGTAAAGGGATGAGATATTGGAGGCCATGGGAGTAAATGACGGGAGTCCGTTCGCCCGGGTGGAAAAAACGGTACAGCTCCCCGGGGAGTCCCCACAGGTGTTTGCAGACAGGCTGTGGCCAGTCCACCGGAGCGCATGCCCGGGAATGCCAGTGCGGGCATTCCTGAACAGAGATCAATTGGCCCATTGGCTCCGCTGTCTCACGACAAACTGCCTGCCCCAAATTCGAACTCAAGCTGCGGCCTGGTTTGACCCCCGAGGCCCCCAGACCACCGAAGAAACGGTGATCCGCCAGCTCACAGTAGCATTTAGAAATATCAGGGGTATCGAGACGCCCCAACCCAAGGGGAAAGTCCACGAGGTTAAACCAGGGGCCCAGCATAAAAGGGAATGGCACCAGGAAGGGAATCGTCCCGCCCAGGCTAAGTTAAACTGCTATGGGTGCGGGAAGGACGGCCACTGGCGCAAAGATTGTAAAAACCCCTGGAAGGACACCAAGGGAAAGAATCCCCCCGCCCCAGCCCAAAAGGTAGCGACGGGGGAGGCAGAGACAGGAATTACCCCCGCTGCCATGGAGTCATTTTTTGAGGCCATGCGATCTTTTATGGCCAGCCAGGGAAAATTAGCAGCCACTACCAGTGTGGTAGCTCCCTCAACTCCCTCTGATGAAGCCCCGCAGTGACTGGAGCCTGCGCAGCCCATCTACCTATGGAAGAGAAAAACTGCAGAGGGGCTGCAGCCGTAGGTCACACAGGCAGGACGAGCAGCCTGCGTGAGGGGAGGAGTTGTCCCGTCCACACGGGAGACTCCCCCATTGTTCTGGGACCCAGAAGGGGAGGAGCCGGAGGTCCTAGGTCCTGTCCCTGGTCACAGGAGAGGGGAGGAGCTGGAGGTCCTAGGTCCTGTCCCTGGTCGCAGGAGAGGGGAGGAGCCGGAGGTCCTAGGTCCTGTCCCTGGTCACAGGAGAGGGGAGGAGCCGGAGGTCCTAGGTCCTGTCCCTGGTCACAGGAGAGGGGAGGAGCCGGAGTTCCTAGGTCCTGTCCCTGGTCACAGGAGAGGGGAGGAGCCGGAGGTCCTAGGTCCTGTCCCTGGTGACAGGAGAGGGGGGGAGCCAGCAAGGTTAGGTCCCGCCCCGGTTTTTAGGAAGGAAGCCAAGTCGGAGGACGAAGGTCCCGCCCCCGACTGCGGTGAAGGGGAGGAGACAGAGGTCTTAGGTCTTGCCCCTGAGTACAGCATCAGAGAGGTGGCGTCTGGGGGCGGAGACTCTCGACCTGGAGTCCCAGGTAGCGGAGAGGTGCCTGCCGCTGACCCAGAGCCTAGGGAGGAGGAGCCCGAGGCAGGTAGCCCCGCCCCCGACCCAGGTTTTGAACCTGGAGAGGAAAACTCCCAGCCACCGGCAGCAGGCAGCGAGGGGTTGCTTGTCCCCAGCTTAGACTTGGGAAGGGAGGAGCCACAGGGGAAAAGCCCCCAGCCAGCGAGGACTGTGACCCACAACAAGGGTCCGCTCACCAGGGTAGCCCCACCAATAGCACTTCCTAGGAGGTCCCCTCGGACACCCCAGCCTAGGAAGACATGGTCGCCGGCTCCCCAGTTTAAAGGGGCTACCTCCCGTGTTAAAGTTAAGTCGAAAGACAAAGGTCTTCAGCCAGCAGTCGCGGGCTGTGAGGGACCGGAAGTAAAGGTCAGTACAGCCATGCTGCAGGGAGCAGCCTGCAGCAGTCCTGACAGAATTTGAGCTGGCCGCTTGGAGACGGGCGGCGGATGTATATAACTTTAGCAGTTAAGTTTGTAGTTTTAAGTTAGGATGTTTAGGTTAATTATAAGGTGTGGAACCGTAGTGTAATTTTAAGATGGAACCGTTCCAGTGTTGTCTACGTGAGCCGAGGTCGAGGGACCCGCTCACACTTCACCCGAGCCAGGAAGCCTACAGGGAGCCCGGCTAGATGTTCTTTATCTTTTACAGGGAATTAAAAGGGAATGTTCGGAGGCGTGATCCTGCTCGCCCTGTTTGGGCTGAGCCTCGCGAGAAGGGGTGACACCGAGGACCACCACATCTTCGGATGCTCCGGAAAAACGGTGCCCCTAGCCCACGATGGGAGTGGCCTACGCGAGGCAGATGAAATCGCCTTGTACACTCACGAGGGGAGCTGGCCCGGATGGCTCGGGTCAAATTCGACCCAGTACTCGAGCCAGACTGGTTTTTCATATGGGGAGACCTCCCTCCAGTGCCCGAGGATACGAATTGTCACCCCAAGGATTAGCGTCACTGTGGGAAAAGGAATATGTTTGTCATGTAAAGGCAACGTTCCCCTGGATAGGTGGTGGTGGCTTAGAAAATTAAGTAAGGATATGGGGAACCCCAGGGTAGAGTGGGAGAGGTTAGGGAATAACACCCACAGGACCATCACAGGGACCCAGGGAGGGTTAAGTGTGTGCTGGGACAAATGGTGGGAACCGGATCAGGGGATCTATGTCTGTGTGTGGGGTTCAGAGAAGGTCTGCCCCACAGGCATTTCCATCATTTTCCGCAGCCAGTGGCAAGATAACGGGAGGGGGGTGTATTGGGAATCGTGCCTGGACGCATGCGCGATCCCATACTCCCCAATCTCGGTTAATGCCACTGCATTAGTGACCCGTCCCCGACAGCCCCTGCCCAAGGCCCCGACATCACAGACTGTAGCAGAGGGATGCCCCACCACCACCAAGGGACCAGGGAACGGCCTGGTGCTGATACCCACAGACCAGGTGCTGTATCAAGGGGTGCATTACGCGGTGGCCTCGGTGATATTAAATCTCACAGAGGTGCACTTGCCCGCGTGGTGCCCTGCAGAGACGGCCAAACTATATCAAGACCTGTTAAAAGAAACGTTTCAAAGGTTTTATGAATTCGATTTTTCGGAGGTCGATAAGACCAAATTATATACGCATAGCCGCGAGGCTGGGGACTGGGTGGGGAGACAAAAGAGGGGTAGTGTTAACGATGTGTTAACGGGTTTTAATACGGGGTCTTCGGTCATTAATAGTTTAGATGACATTGAACTGCAGTCGCAGATCAACAGTTTAAAGGCCCAGTTAAAGAAGGTTTTGACTGATGAGAATAAGGTGGTGGGTTCGGAACTGCACGAAGACCAGGCCATGCTGAGGCCTACCCAGTCCCAGTGGACTGTGGGCGTTCCAACCACACCATCATAGGGATAGTTGTAAGGATGCCAGTCATGAGCGGGACGGCCCGATCTGCGCCGGTATACAGGGTGGAGAACATTGGAGTCATTCAGGGGGTGCACACATTCGTTTTACAGCGGTCCCACCCTACGTCATAAAGTGGGAGCATGCTATGACGGGTACTGACCTCTCGGGGTGCCGTTGCCGGGGATCACACATAATCCTGTGTCCCCAGCACTTGAACGCCTATTCAAATCCACAGTGCGGGTTCAGAGCTGCTGACGCGAAGCCTATAAACTGCACCATGGAAGCCATGGCACAAGGCCATGTCCCCCCACAGGTGGCGTATATAGGAGGTGGGACACACTGCGTCACCACAGCAGCGTCCCACTACCAGCACGGTCAGCACAGCTGGTGCGCGGTGAGTGACAGCAGTTTCTGCTTTAAACCCGAGGCAGAAGTTCAAGTGGCACAGTCACGAATTGTCCCCATCCCTGAACCATCCACTGTTCACCTCACTGTGAAAGAAAATTTCACCAACCTCCAAAAGTATGTAGCCCACTTCGGCTACCAGATCCCCCCTCTCCCAGAACACCTCGTTAAACTATTAAAAGCAGTAGTGGTTTCCCAAAAACACTTTTACACGCTGGAACAGAAGACTGTCCAGATCGGGGCCGATATTCTCAGTATTACGACCCCACACTGGTGGGACATCTTTGAGAATATAGAGGTCCCCTCCTGGATTCGTCTGGCATCGCACATACTAGTAATCTGTCAGCTCGGGATCGTCCTCTACCTGGTTTGCGTCCAGTGTAGGAAAAGGAGTCCCGAGGTGGTAGTTAGAACACAAAGGGTATGGAAGGACCAGTATGCTCGGGTAGACGGAACACCCGTGTGAGTTCTGTGATGCATCACTTGCGAGTGATGGCAGCCTGTTTCATTATTTTAATAAAGAATGCACAGTATGTGAAATACTGTTTCATCCCAAGTGGTGCAGGGGTATTTGGACCCCTCCATGCTGGGATTGTTGTAATTCAACCTTGTTTTCTATCCGAATGCCTGCCGTACACCGGGGCTCTCTCCAAGTAAGGGAATGTATGTGTCGAGGGATTGGGGATAGGTAATAAAGGGGAGGGTTGTTTGCGGCGGTCAGAAATTTTGCTCACCTTGAATGGACACTTCAAGCAAGTTTAAGTATCCACAGGGGGGACTGAAGGGATTCACAAAATTTCATATGTTCCCCCCCCGAAGATTAATTGGAGTTATTAAAGAAACCTTGGAGTGACTGTGTTTTAAAAATCCAGGGCCTCTCAAAATGGCTGCGGTCAGACACATGGCCAAAGGGCCTGCGGCATCCATATGGATTTTCTGATAGCTTCACAGACTGCATGTTTAATTTGAACAATGCAGTGAGGCAAGCTCAGTTGTATGCACGCCCTGAGGCAGGTTATCAATTGTTTGCCTACACAATCTTAGTTCGGGCGGAGATAGTCCCAGTTGCTTGAGGAACATTCAGAACAATTGAGGAACATTCAGAACAATTGAGGAACATTCAGAACAATTAAGGACATTCAGAAAACAATGGAAAGGCAGTTGTGGTACTGATCGGTCCCATCAACGTAAATGGGCCAAAATCAAGGTCCTCTTGTCTTACGTTTTCGAGCCCAAATCGGACAATGGAATGGACTGATGAGGCGCGATAATGACCCATCGCCGAGAGGATATAACTGGGGCGGCCCAGCACCTCTCTCTCTCTCTCTTCGCCTCGGCCCAGTGTCCTGTTTGTCTGCTAGCAACCAAGAAGGAAAACCATCTAGAAAGCATCGCAAGCACATTTCGACGGCAGTAACGGGGCACAAGGGCCAGGCCTTTTCATCTGTTTCACCGATGAGCATTATCTTTCTGGCCGTCACAAGACAACCTAGCTAGGTGTAAGGGTGGGAGTTAAAGGGGTATTACAAAATTGTGATTTTAGAATTTTTCCCTTGTTGTGTCCGTTTCTTCTCCCGTTAAGTGTAAAACTGTATTGCATCCATAGCGATTTCTTTTATCTTCTGTATAATCCTGTTTTTCTTGTAGTGTTAGCTTTTCTAATTAATAAACATTGGTTTTCCTTGCACCAATCCACTGGTCTGTTCGTTTGTCCTTGTTACCACTCAATAAGTCCTGAGCTCAGAATCAGGACGGGGAAAGCGATTCGCAAACCGCACAGCGGGCAGGGCAGCTCAGGAAAACATAACTGGCTGACCTACAATAGGCCCCTGGAACAAAACCCCCTACAGCAGAGAAGGCTGAGGGGGGACCTGATTGAGGTGTACAAAATTATGAAGGGCATAGATAGGGTAGATAGAAAGGAACTTTTCCCCTTAATAGAGGGGTCAATAACCAAGGGGCATAGATTCAAGGTAAGGGGCAGGAGGTTTAGAGGAGATTTGAGGAAAAAAATTTTCAGCCAGAGTTGGAATCTGGAACTCACTGCCTGAAAGGGTGGTAGAGGCAGGAACCCTCACAACATTCAAGAAGCATTTAGATGAGCACTTGAAACGCCATAGCATACAAGGCTACGGACCAAGTGCTGGAAAATGGGATTAGAATAGATAGGGCTTGATGGCCGCCGCAGACACGGTGGGCCGAAGGGCCTCTTTCTGTGCTGTATAACACTATGGGCTGGATTTTCATTGGGCCGTGGAGGTGTGATTGGAGGCGTGTGGGGGGTTAAAATCGCGAAAACTGGCGGGTGGGACCCCCCCGGCCTGGTTCCCGACTCCGAGCAACTTTAACTCAGTCGTGTCTAATGGTCCCGACTCCGTCCCGCCTCCAACAGGCAGGATAGGTCGTTAAGGCCCTTAACAAGCACTAAATAGCCTCTATAATCCTATTTTGAAAGGCCCTTGCAAATTTAACCATTTTCCCATGTGAAACACGCCTGGTGGGAAACATGATGGTGAAACCTGGCGGGGAGTACTATTGGATTGCTGACTATCAGCTGCAGGTCAACCATTAAAGAGGAGATTTGATCAGCCATCATTTGCAGGTGGCAGGACTTTGTTGTCTCAGGTCTGGGGAACTTTTAGAAGGCATAACCACAGCTGTGGAAGTTTGGAGCCTGACACCCATCTCCAGTGTGACCTCGTGGGAAACCCCTCTCGCCACCCTCACTGAGCGCTTCCTCAGCTGAGGCATCTACCAGAAGCATGGGAGCCATTTATTTCCTTCCCTTCTGGACATTAGATGAGCTCGAGCACCAGCCACAGCACCAGCAGAAACAGGAACAACAGCAGCACCAACAGCAGCAGCAGCAACAGGAGCGCCAGGCTGCTGCTCACCCACCTGAAGCTGCACAGGCCAGAAGGGGCCAGCGCTTGGAAGCCCGTCGGCACAGGAGATACCCCCCAAACAGGGTCTACAGACACAGGGTCAGCTACCTCAACATGTCTGAGCAGCAGTGCCAAAGGTGGCTCCGACTTTCACAAGAGGTAGTGAGTGACATCTGCGCAATGCTGCAACAATACCTGCAGCCCAGAGGACCAGGTGGACAAGACTTACCAGTGGCCGTCAAAGTCACCACCGCATTCAACTTTTTTGCCTCAGGCTCATTCCAGGGATCAGCAGCAGACATCAGCGGCATCTCCCAGGCGGCCGCACACACTTGCATCACGCAGGTAATCGATGCCCTCTTTGCCATCGCGCACAATCACATCCATTTCACCAAGGATCGAGCAAGTGTCACAGTGCGAGCAGTTGGATTAGCTAATCTGGCAGGCTTTCCAAGGGTGCAGGGCATCGTTGACTGCACACGTGGCCCTTAAGGTACCGCATCGCAATCCAGGTATTTTTGTCAACTGCAAGGGCTTCCACTCCCTTAACGTTCAGCTGGTGTGTGACCTCAAGAAGGAAATTTTGCATGTTTGTGCCATGTACCCTGGCAGTTGCCATGACTCCTTCATACTGCGCCAGTCTAGTGTGCCTCCGCTATTCAGTCTGCCAGACTAACTTAACGGATGGCTACTTGGAGACAAGGGCTATCCCCTGAGGACATGACTAATGACGCCGTTGAGGAACCCATCCAATGAAGCTGAGGAGAGCTACAACTCCAGCCACATTTCCACCAAAGCCATAATCAAGCAAACCATCAGCTTGCTGAAGATATGTTTCAGATGCCTAGATAGATCAGGTGGAGCCCTGCAGTACTCAGCAGCCAGGGTCTTCAGAATTGTCGTGGTTTGCTGTGCACTTCGCAACATGGCACAGCGTCGTGGCTTGCAGATTCCTGAGGACCAAGTGGCTCCTCACATACCCTCCTCAGATGAGGAGGAGGAGGAGGAGGAGTGCAAAAACGCACATCCTGCAGAGACCCATCAACCAGCGGCAGCATTACTCGAGAACATTGCTGCCCGGGATGCAAGGAATGCACTCATCTTGGCCAGATTTGCCTAGCCTAGCCGATCAAGCACTTTTGCCTCGTAGCTTCTTGCCTGACCAGCATTTGACCAGCATACTGACAGTTCCTCGGAGTCCACATCACGGAAGACCTCTCCTGGTCCCTCAACACCTCCTCTCTGGTGAAGAAGGCCCAGCAGCGCCTATATTTCTTGAGGAGGCTGAAGGGATGTAATCTGTCACCCCCGATCCTCTCTAACTTCTACCGCTGCACTATAGAGAGCATCCTGACAAACTATATCACGGTATGGTACGGCAGCTGTAGCTCCCATGACCGGAAAGCCCTGCAGCGGGTAGTCAAAACTGCCCAACGCATTACCGGCACCCGGCTACCAACCATAGAACATATATATCAGAAACGCTGCCTACGGAGGGCACGGTCCATCATCAAAGACCCTACCCACCCCAGCCACAGTCTGTTCGCCCTCCTACCATCTGGAAGACGCTACAGATGCATTCGCACCCGTACGACCAGATTTAGGAACAGCTTCTTTCCCAGGGCTGTCATCCTACTGAACTCCACAAATAAACACTAAAGCCTGCACATCTGCCGATGCACTTTATTATGGTCATATTTATGCTAATATATATGTACAAATGTATGTTGAAATGTTTAAGTGTCCTAATCCAAATTGTACACTCTCGGGAGCCGCAAGCCTACATTTCATTGTCCTGCACTTGTGCACTAACAATGACAATAAAAGTTGATTTGATTTGAATCCTAAGCCCTCAATGTGAAAGTCCCATTCGCGAAATGACACACGCCACAACTGTAACAGTTGCCATCAGAATTTTTATGTACAAGAACCAACTGATGGCATTTTTACAATAAACACAACATTTCACCCAAGTGACCACCCTTGTGACTATTTGTGCAGAATTTTTCTCTTACGCGTGCTCCTACGTGATGCCTCCCCTGTGACTTCAGCAGATGTGGAGACCCCTTGCTCACTTTCCTGCTGCTCCTGTCTCGACACCTTTGGTGGGCATCCACTGGGGTTGCGAGCCTGTGAGGGCTCATCAACAGTCTGCTGCTCCTATGTCTGTGCAGGGGTTGAGACGCCTATCTCACTTGGGTGTGGACTCCGGTGGGGCTCTGCAGAGGTATGGAAGTGTGAGCGCTTGGATAGGAGTCCCCACTTCCTTGATGTCTGCCACCAACTTCCCTCTCATGGGTCAGGTCCCCCTCAGTGCCTGCAAGTGGCTGGAGAGCACCTTGCTGCACATCAGGGGGGCCATGGGGACCCGTATCTGCAATGGCAGTCCTACTCAGAAGGACTTCCATGAAGGTCTGGTTTCTCAGTTCAATAGATGACCATCGCTCCTCCAGAGATGTTATTCTGTTATGAACACTCACCATGTTTTCAGCACTCTGGCGACTTATGTCCTCCATGGCTGAAGCCTTCCTCTCGTCTACTGTTGCCATCCGTTCGAGGGAGGTTGCCATCCTTTCCGTCGTGATGCGTTCATGCGCCAATGACTCCACAAAGGCTCTGCTCATGGTCGCTATGGACTCCTCCATTCGCTCCACACTCGCAGCGACCCTGGAGACAAAACCTGCCAGAGACTCCTGCATCTGTTCCTGGAGTTCCAGCACCGCTGATGTTATGGATGGACCCAGAGGCAGAGGGTCAACATGCAGCTGAGCTGAGCTGGCAGAATCCTGCGCCTTCTGACTCGGACTCTCTACTGCTATCCCTGTTTCCACAATCTGCTGATGCTCACTTGTGAGCTGTGATACACCAGGTGACAACACTACTCTATGTCCCGAAGGTCCCACCGAGGTTTGAGTGTCTGTGCTGGTGCTGGGTGCGCTGAAATCTGGTGATGCTGCGCCCCTCAGAGGTTGCAGCTTCCTCTGTGGAGTCTGGCTGCTCAGCCTGTTCTTACAGGCTAGTGGGGACGGATGCTTGCGATGGTCCTGTGGGGGAGTAAAGGAAAGAGTCAGAGATGTGATGCCAAGGTTACATGCACATTGCATATTGCAGATGCTCATAAGTCCATCTGTTAGAGCTTCAAAGTCATTATCAGTGACTCATGCAATGCCAATGAGAGAGATGAGAAACTTTTCTGTCACCAGCTTGCTGTGTTGCACCCGTCTGTCCGTCCCCCACTTGCGCATCCTCCTCTACCCCCATGATTTCCAGGACCGCCTCCGCCCAGGGGGTCAGGTGGGCTAATGAGGCTGTCCCTCCTCATGTCCTCGCTCGCTCTCTTTTATTGTGAGCTCCCTTTTCCTGCAATGAGGAAGACAAGTGGAGGTTGAGTGAGAATGAAGGAGTGTGTAGAGATTCCGTAGCATCGATACTTAGAAGGAGACAAAGATGGAGTGAAGTGGCAAGACCAAGGGCCCTCCCTCTGTGTTGTCAGTTGTTTGCATAGCATCACAGTGATAGGGAGTGTGAGGGCTGCATAGTCGAATAGTTATGTGAATGTGACCATAAAGAGAAAGGGAATGGGTAAGGGTACATGGATGTCAGTGTCAAGTAGGATGTGGAGGAAGAGATTGCTGAAGCTGACTGCTGGTGAGGAAAGGCAATGGGGATCAGATTGAGGGTGATGGGAAATCATACTCACTTTTCCAGTGCGGAGAAGGTCATGAAATCTCTTGCGGCACTGTATCCAGGTTCTGCGGGTGACTCCCAAGGAGTTGACCTCCTCAGCCACCTGCATCCACACTGCCTTGGTTTGCTTGGGAGGCCTCTTCTACCCTGTAGAAGGGAAGAGCACCTCCCTGTTGGCTGTAGCCCCAACTACTAATGCCTGCAGGGCCACCTCGTCAAAACGAGGAGCTGATCTGGGTCTTCTGCTAGTCATCTTTCCTGCAGGTCTCTCACACTCCACAGGCAAAAAGCTTGGCATCTGCAGAAGAAGCAAGGCTTGCTGTAGACCGTAAATGCAGCAGCAGTGATGACGTCATCGGAGGCGACTTTCAGTCAGGAGAAACCCATTTGCCAAGGGTTCCCACACATTGGAAATCAATTGGACAATTAAGTTAAAATTGCATCAATCTCCCACATCCATTTTGATTCGGGTGGATAACACGAAATGCGGATAACACGACACCATCCTGCACCTGAGTTAAAATCCAGCCCCATGATTCTATGACTCCATCACATCACTTCTCACACCTGTATTGATTTCTTTGTGGGTTCAATGATGAGACATTTATGAAAGAGAATGTGTTTTAATCTAAAGTATGTTCAACTCTGTTAACAGCATTACAGGAGACACCATGTTAGAGATCCATCTAAAACGAAACTAAAACTAAACTAAACTGCCTCTCTCACATGCCCTCTGCTGGTCAGGCATAAATAATCAAACAGGCAACTATGCTGGTAAGGCATCATAATCAAACAGGCAAATACCATCACTATTTGCTGATATCATTACATCTCCCTTTCTTAAAACAAAAGTATTTTACTTTTATCTAACAACATGTATTCTTTGTATTACTCTGCATTTTAACTGTAACACTTAATGAACTTATATTATCATTATCATTATCAAGGTTTTTTAACCTTGTTTTGTGTGTTCACATGAAATATGTAAATACACTAGAACTTGAAGAGAGAATAAGATAACATTACTTCCTTCTATAACAATAGTCCTTAAACTTGCACAATGAGTCTCTCAGGAGGCTTCATGTGTCTTGAGGATTTTCTGATTGATTGTCCTTGAATCTGAGTTGTTGCCTCAGATGATGGTTTCTCAGCTGTGTGATCAGGTTGTTCAACAGTATCAGTCTTTTGACCTGCTGTGTGATCAGGTTGTTCAACAGTATCAGTCTTTTGACTTGCTGTGGCTGGTCCCATGAGAAGATCTCGACGATTTCTTCGCAGAACAGCACCCTCATCTGTCTGAATGGTGTATGATCTTGGTTGTACTTCACTCAGGACAGTTCCCTTCTGAGTCCATATGTTTGTTTTGTCGTTGAACCTTACTTGGTCACCAGTGTGAAGTTCAGGTAGGTTTTGTGTTCCTCTGTCATAGTAGTACTTTTGCTTTTCTTTCTGTTGTTTGAACTTCCTCACTTTCTCCGGGATGGGTAGGTTTGACCTTAGCAGATGTCCCATAAGGAGTTGGGCTGGTGACATACCACACTCGAGCGGCGTTGTGCGGTATACAAGCATGCTCTGGTAGAAGTCAGTTCCACTGTCTTTTGCCTTGTACATCAGTCTTTTCACTGTCTGGACCGATTTTTCCACTAGTCCATTGGACTGTGGAAAGTGAGGACTTGACGTTGTGTGGACAAAGTCCCACTCTTTGGCAAAGTGTCGGAAACTTGCATTGTAAAACTGGGGTCCGTTGTCTGTGAAGACCTTGCTTGCCATGCCATGTCTGGAGAATATGGCTTTCATACATGTTATCACAGCATCTGCAGTGGTGGTGTACAGTCTACAAACCTCTGGATACAGGGAGTAATAGTCTGTGACTACAAGATAGTCCTTCCCTTGACATACGAATAGGTCAGCGCCCACCTTCTGGTAAGGTCCGTCTGGCGCTGGGTGTGGTTTTAGTGGTTCTACCGGATTGCTTGCTCGATATTTCAGGCATATTGTGCAGTTTGACACCTCATTTATCACATCTTGGTTGATTCGTGGCCAGTACATCACCTCTCGTGCTCTTTTCTTACACTTTTCGATTCCCAGATGTCCTCCATGGATCCTTTTTAGCATCTCTTTTCTCAGACTCTTTGGGATAACTATTTTACTTCCTTTGTAGATGATGTCTTTGACCACTGATAGTTCCGCCCTGCAGTTCCAGTACTCTGCCATGTCAGGTGAGCAGTCTTGCTTCATGTTGGGCCATCCATCCAAGATGCTTTTCCTCAGACGTCTCAGTGTTTCATCTTTGTTTGTCTCAGTCTTTATGAACTCCATTTTTGCATCTGCTATGGGCAGTGCACTTGTGATCATGTCCACGTAGGCGTTCACTTTTTCATCCATTTTGGTGTTTGCGGGCTCTCTTGGGTCAACAGCTCTGGACAACGTGTCTGCTGTATACATCAGCTTACCCGGTGTGTACGCAACATTCAGTGCATAGCGTTGCAGCCTGATCATCATTCTTTGTATTCTAAGCGAACAGTTAGTCGTCTCAGTGGCGCCATCTTTTCTGAGAGGTTGGATATGAATTTACCCATGTAGTTGATCATTCCATTAAACCTCTGCATGTCCTTTTTGCATTGTGGCTTTGGCATATTCTCAATGGCGGACACCTTTCTGGGATCTGGTCTGATGCCCTCACTGCTAAGGATATCTCCCACGAATGTCAGCTCTGTCACCCCGAGCTGGCATTTCTCTCTATCCAGCTGCAGGTTTGTTTTCCTTGTTGCTTCCAGCACTTTTTTCAGTCTCTTGTCATGCTCAGTTCTCGTGGTTCCCCATACTATGATGTCATCCATTGATGTATCAACTCCCTCCAGGTGCTCATAGATCATATGGATAGTTTTGTGATACACTTCAGGAGCTGAGGCAATGCCAAATGGTAAACCTTAGGAATCTGTATCTGCCAAATGGACTGTTGAACGTGCACAGTCTTGAATTTGCCTCGTCCAGTTTCATCTGCCAAAATCCTGATGATGCATCTAACTTGCTGAAATACTTTGCATTTGCAAACTGTGACATGATTTCCTCACGTGTAGGAAGCTTGAAGTGCTCTCTCTTTATTGCTCTGTTTAGATCTCTTGGATCCAGGCAAATTCTGAGCTTTCCATTCTTTTTGTCCACAACGACGAGGGAACTCACCCACTCAGTTGGCTCATCCATCTTCTGAATCACGTTCAGGCTTTCCATCCTGTCCAACTCTGCCTTCAGTTGCTTTTGAAGAGCAAATGGAACTTTTCTGCATGGATGTATGACCGTTGGCATACTTTTATCTACTCTGATCGTGTGTTCTCCTGGAAGGCAGCCTAGACCCTTAAATAGGTCATTGTACTTTTTCATGAGTTCATCATAGACTGTCTATCCTTCACTTTCCACAACGGGGACTCTCTTTACCAGGTTCAGTCTCTCACAGGCTATTAAACCTAGTATGGCTTGCACATCCTTTGGCACCACGATTAATGCTAGCGTGTGCTCTCTGTCCTTGTGTGTCACTTTGACAATGCATCTTCCTTTCACTGGTATATCAGTACCTGAGTATCCTGTCACTTTCACTTTTATTCCATGTATCTTTGGTCTGGGTCTAATTTTCTTAAAATCAGTCTCTGATATCACATTAACTTGTGCTCCAGTATCCAATTTAAATGGAATGTGTGTGTCATTCACTTTTAGTGTCAACATCCAGTCTCTTTTTTCTTTTTTGTTTTCAGACATAACATCCACATAGAACTCCTCTATCTCGCTTTCATCTACTGTATGGACCTTGCTTTGTTGCGCTTGGTTCTTACAGCAACAGGCATAATGGTTGTTTTTGTTGCAACTATTGCATGTTTTATCATATGGTGGACACTTTTTTGGTGGATGCTGTGTACCGCATCGATTACATGACTTTCGATTGCCCCTTTCATTTTTGTTCGCTGGCCACGCCTCTTTTTTCACATTGGTGCTCTTTTTGTTAAACGGTTTGTGTCCGTTCTTTCTCACTGCATCCACGTTGCAGCTACTGTCACTGAACAGCTCCTTTGCCTGCGACTTCACAGTCTCTGTAGCCCTACACAGTGCTATGGCTTTTCCCAGGTCTAGATTTTGCTCTCTTAGCAGTCTTTCCCTTAGACCATTATCTGGAATACCACACACCAGTCTGTCTTTTATCAGCGAGTCTGTCAGTCCCCCAAATTCACACGTTTTGCTTCTGTTTCTCAGTTCAATCACATACTGATCAATAGTCTCTCCCTTTTTCTGTACACATGTGAAAAATCTGTGCCTCTCAAACATCACGTTACGTTTAGGTATGCAGTAGGCCTCAAACTGTTCCATTATTTTATCCAGCTTCATTTTGTCTCCATCAGCAGCGAATGTGAAGTTATTATACACCTGCAGCGCTTCATCACCCACGACATGTAAGAACACTGACGCTTTTATTTTATCACTTTTCTCGTCAGCTCCGATTGCCACTAAATACAACTCCAAACGTTGTTTGAATCTCCTCCAATTTTCAGCCACATTACCTGTCAACTGAAGCTTCGCCGGTGGGTGTAAACCTTCCATTTTTTCACTTCATTAGCTATTCTCCAATGGTAAGCAACGATGTTCTCTTTTGGCTTGCTAATATGTGGAGAGCTGATTTAACTTCAGATTTTTCCTTTTCATCTCTTTCAATCACTCCTGACACCATGTCTTGATTTGTATGTGAGTTCAATGATGACACATTCATGAAAGAGAATGTCTTTTAATCTAAAGTATGTTCAACTCTGTTAACAGCATTACAGGAGACACCATGTTAGAGATCCATCTAAAACAAAACTAAAACTAAACTAAACTGCCTCTCTCACATGCCCTCTGCTGGTAAGGCATAAATAATCAAACAGGCAAATACCATCACTATTTGCTGATATCATTACAACACCCACCTACCTTGCACATGCAGCCATCCTTCTCTTTCTATGCACTTCCTCAACTATCCATCCACCACTGGTACTCACCCTCATCCTCTCCCTGATAGTCACTCTCACCAAATACACTGCATCCATTGGGTGAACATTACCATCACTCATAGGTCTGTTCTTTTTCCCATTGCAGGAGAAGAGAGCACAGAACAAGAGGAAGAGGGAGAGAATCGGAGGTGGGCCTCCACAGATCTCACAGCTCACAACTGCAGAGGATGAGGCACTGGAGATCAGTGGCATTTTGGTGTCCCTGGCCATTAGAGATGGGGAGACGGAGACCTTCCAGCTACCCGGTGACATGATTAAATATCAGCGACCCACATCATACGGCACTCAGTCATGTTGACTTGATTTCAACAGCGAGGACAAATATGATCATCTTCATAAGAAGTTGCAACATTTTTACCTTGCCAATAATAATTCATATCTTTCATCTCTCACAGGGCCTTCACGCATACAGCAGCAATCGCTGGATGTCGCGGACAATGATTCATCAGAGGAGCTGATTCGTTCTGAGGGTACACCATCACAGGGCTCCTGCATACCATGCACCAGCTCAGATACGCGCACTTTGGTGGGACCAATTAGACAGATAGTTGGGTTTTCACGTTGTGACTCTCACTTAACAAGTGAGCAAGAGCAGATGGTGGTGACAGGAACAGCGGTGGAGAGACCACGTCGGAGAGCGCAGCCCTCTCTGAGCTCTGCTCAGGTGGATACAGATGCTGTAACCCAGGGGTACACTGAACTGCACCAAGCTGCTCTCCAGCAGAGTGCTAGCAGTGAAATGGCATTTATTGTAGCACTGTTGGACTTCCTTGGTCGGGTTTCTGATGGGTGTCATCAGCCAAGTTTGAAGTAGATATCCCTTGTCTCCTAGCAGCCACCCGTTAAGTGTGCTTCCAGGTCCAAAGACGTCAGGGAGCTTGGACTGCCACAGGATGAATGCATCATGGCAGCTCCCTGGGAATCTTGCGCCCACCTGCAGAAATATCTTTTTGTGGTTGCACACTGTTGTGTATGTACCTTTAAGAGAATAACTGGTCTCAGACTGCAGTACCGGCAGTGACCACCCCTGTATAAAAGGCGCTAGAGAGCCTCTGTTTGTTAGTTTCACTATTGACTTCCACCAGTAAAGACTTGTTTGTTTTCACTCCTGCTGGTCCATGTCTCAATCATTCACGGACTTAACACTGGCGATGAGTAAGAAACGAACTTACCTGCAACTCAGCAGCACCTCAGACGACGTTGTTGAAGGTCGGAGCCAGAAGAAAGAAAAAAAAAATAGAGTCCAAAGAAACTCAGGAAACGGGCGTCGACCGTCAATCATCGGTTTGAAAACTTGCAGGAGAGACTGTACAGAGCCAGGCCGGGTTCCTCGGTCTGTGGTTTCCCAGCTAATCGGGCTGGTGGCAGGTAGTGCTCTGATCCTTCCTGGGCTGCGGCGGGCTGAAGCTCGATCGGGTGGCTTTTCAACGGGGCCGGGCAGCGAGTCGAGAAGCAAAGAGAGAGAGAGAGGGTGGAGCACACAGGGCGCGGCCGGTGCTTAGAAGCCGGGCAGCGTTTGGACCTAAGAAGAGGGAGGGAAGTGTCCCAGAGGGTCCGCTCCATGACAGGAAAATAATAAAAGAAAAAGAATCAATATTTAACGCGCAAGAAACCATGGAAAGCAGCGCTAACAACAGCGGGGAAGAAGGCAAAGTGCGGGAGGTGCTATTTTGTTAAATCGGGGAAGAAGGCAAAGCGCGGGAGGCGCCATTTTAGATTTGCAAGATGCCGAAGACTGGCTGTATCACTGCTTTTGATAATACATTAGAGGACTGGACCACGTATGTGGAGAGTCGAGGTATATTTCGAGGCAAACGAAATAGCGGAGGGGAAAAAGGCATCGATATTGCTAAACTTAATGGGCGCTAGAACGTACGGCCTATTGCGGGACCTGATTACTCCAGCCAAACCGAAGGCGAAGAGTTTTAACGAAATTGTTGCTGTCCTACAGGAACACTTAAACCCTGCACCGCTGTTGATAGCAGAAAGATTTAAATTCCACAGGAGAACTCAGCACAAAGATGAGAGCAATGCTGAGTATCTTACGGAACTATGCAAGCTATCAAAGCACTGCCAGTTCGGAGCAGGACTGGCAGATACCCTACAGGACAAATTTGTCTGTGGACTCCTGAGTGATGGAACACAGAAGAAGTTACTCGCAGAAAAAGAGCTGACGCTAGATAAGGCTTTCAGCGTGGCAGTATCATATGAAACAGCAGCCAGGGGAGCTGCAGAAATTCAACAAAAACCACAGGAATACGGCACCCACGAAATGACACGGGGATTTGCAAAATGTTATCGCTGCGGCAGAACTAACCATGACCAGAAGGACTGCTGGTCCAAAGACAAAATATGCAGACAATGCAGGAAGATTGGACACATTGCACGAGTTTGCAGGTCTGGGAAGAAGACCAGCGACAACAAAAAGGCTACTAAGGAACCATACAAGAAAGTACAAAAGATGACGGACAGTAGTTCTGAAGACCAGATGAGCGATAGTGAATCCGGAAACAGGAGACTAAGCTGTCTCAAACTTCACAATGTAATCGCAAAAGAGGATCACCAAGCCATTTGGGTCACCCTCACGATAGCAGGGTCCCAAGTTAAAATGGAATTGGATACAGGATCAGCGCTAACCGTCATGAATCGACGAGACTACGAGCGGCTATTTTCACACATACCCTTGAGAGAGACATCCATCGTCTTGACGATGTATACGGGGCAAAAAGTATAGCCCAGAGGAAAAATAAGGGTGCCTGTCGAGTACAATGGCAAGATGTGCGGGTTAGGTTGATTGGCTATGATAAATTGACCCTTAGTGTTAGGGGGATTAAATATATGGGGATAGGGTGGGATATGTGTTGGTGTAGGGGTTACGGGGATCGGGTGGGATATGTGTTGGTGCAGGCTCGATGGGCTGAAATGGCCTCTATCTGCACTGTGGGGTTTCTGTGATTTCTGTGATTCTGTGAAAATACGGAAATTGTATCTCTACATACTGCCAAATGGTGGACCACCGTTATTGGGACGGGAATGGATCAGGAAGATAAACTTAGATTGGCATTCCATTCATGCAATGACAGTGGACGGTAAAAAAGATGAAGATGTCACTCCTGGACGATTGTCAACAATCTTAGCTAACGCCAAAGAGGTATTTCAACAAGAACTGGCCACGCTTAAAGGCGTAACCGCCTCGATAAAAATAGAAGAGAATGCAGTTCCCAAGTTTTTCAAAGCAAGACCGGTACCATATGCAATTCGCCCAGCCATTGAGGCAGAGCTGGAGAAACTGGAGAAGGCGGGCGTGTTGTCTAAGGTCGACTGGAGCGAGTGGGCGACACCCATCATTCCTGTCATGAAGAAAACGTTAAGCAATAAGTCCGGAGAGCCAAGGAAGATTCGCATCTGTGGGGATTTCAAGGTGACGGTGAACCCTGTCCTTCACACAGTACAATATCCTCTTCCAAGGATAGAAGACATCTTCGCCTCACTGTCTGGAGGGAAGCGTTTTACAAAAATTGACCTAGCACAAGCATATTTGCAGATGGAGGTTGAAGAGTCCTCTAGGAAGTATCTCACGATAAACACTCACAAAGGTCTTTACCAGTATCATCGATTGGTATTCGGAGTAGCATCGGCTCCGGCGATATGGCAAAGAGCGATGGAACAAGTCCTGCAAGGGATTCCGGGGACTCAGTGTTACTTGGACGACATCCTTGTAACAGGTGAAGATGACAGTGAACACCTTAACAACCTAGAACAGGTGCTCACTAGACTACGGGAACATGGGCTGCGAGCCAACCGCCCCAAGTGCGAATTTTTTAAGAAACAGATATCGTATTGTGGCCACGTGATTGATGAAGAGGGGTTACATAAGTCCCCTGACAAAATTGAAGCGGTTGTTAAGGCCCCAACGCCTGAAAATGTGTCGCAACTGAGGTCATTCCTCGGGTTGGTGAATTACTATCATAAGTTTTTGCCGAATTTGTCCACAATTCTGCACCCACTGAACGCCCTGCTACGAACGGGGGTAGCATGGAAATGGAACGATGATTGTAAGCGTGCTTTTCAGAAGAGTAAGGACTTAATCACTTCAAGGGAAGTATTGGCTCACTACAACCCAGCACTGCCAATCAGGCTGGCGTGTGATGCGTCTCCCTACGGCATTGGGGCGGTACTGCCACATAAATTCCTTGATGGTTTAGAGAGGCCGATAGCTTTTGCGTCATGCTCGTTAACTTCTGCCGAGCGTAACTACGCCCAGATTGACAGAGAGGCCCTCAGCCTAGTGTGGGGGGTGAAGAAGTTCAATCACTATCTGCACGGTCAAAAATTTACTCTACTAACCGATCATCAACCTCTTGTCTCCATTTTCAACCCTCAGAAGGGCGTACCGATAATGACGGCACAACGGCTGCAGAGATGGTCCCTTTTCCTAGGGGCACACCAATATGACATCGAGTACAAAGGAACTAAACAGCATGGAAATGCTGATGGATTGTCACGCCTACCGTTGCCGACGGTGGAAGAAGAAGACCTTGCAGTGGATCCAATGGAGTTATTCCACTCGACCATAATCGAATGTCTCCCTGTGACGAATGCAAACATAGAAAAGGAAACACGGAATGACCCGACACTATCACGGGTCTATGATTTAACGGTGAAGGGATGGCCAGCACATGGCGAACCACTGCTGCCAGCATTCTCGCCGAGAAGAGAACAGCTGTCAGTGTGCAGAGGAACCTTGATGTGTGGATCCAGAGTAGTAATTCCACCTAAGTGGACGGATAGAGTACTCAATGAGCTTCATGAGGGTCATCTGGGTGGGGTAAAAATGAAGAACTTAGCCAGAGCGTTTGTGTGGTGGCCGGGAATCGATAGAGAAATCGAAGAGATGACCAAGAGCTGTGCAGGATGCCAGAAGGTCCAAAGCGCCCCGCCACAAGCTCCTCTGCATCCATGGGAGTGGCCCTCATCTCCATGGCAACGGGTGCACATTGATTTTGCTGGTCCCTTCATGGACTCGATGTTTTTAATTGCGGTGGATGCACTTTCAAAGTGGCCAGAGGTAATAAAAATGTCCTCAACCACCACGGAAAAAACTATCAGAGTTTTGCGAACCATATTCGCCAGGAATGGGCTGCCTGAACAGATTTGCTCTGACAATGGACCACAGTTTGTGTCTGAAGAGTTCCGGAGGTTCTTAAAGGACAATGGCGTTAAGCATTACACATCTGCCCCATATCATCCAGCCACTAATGGATTGGCCGAGAGGTTTGTCCAAACATTCAAGAAGGCTATCAAGGCAATGTGTAATGAAGATATACCCCTACAACACAAGGTGGACAACTTCTTGTTTGCCTACCGGAATGCGACACATGCGGTTACCAACCAAACTCCAGCCATGATGTTCTTCAATCGAAGACTACGATGCCGCTTGGATTTGGTTAAGCCAAACGTCCGAAGAGATGTGGAGAACAGGCAGTTTCAGAATATGAATGAAAGGCCGACCAGGAGTTTTAAGATAGGTCAACCAGTTTTGGCCTGGGACTACCGCACTGAGAAATGACAGCCAGGAACGATTTGTACACGACAAGGACCTCTCATGTATACCGTGGACGTTGGGGAGAGCATTGTAAGACGCCATGCTGACCAGATTCTAGAGTCACTGGAAAATGTCAACTCCACACCACGATCTGATACACCTGGTAATGAAATTGACGTTCCAATTGCAGCTACTGCAGAACCGGTAATATTGGAAGCAGATGAACCAAACAAAGACATTGATCCCGACGCAACATTGCCAGAAGAACCTGATACCCCAAAGAGGCGTTGTCCAGACAGAATCAGGAAGCCTCCTCAAAGACTGAACTTATAATTGCTTAAACTTAACCAATGTATCTAGCAACAGTAATTGTGATTATAATTCGTTATCATTTAGTTGCTAAATGAATGTTATGTACTGTTTATCTAAAAGGGGAGGAATTGTTGTGTATGTACCTTTAAGAGAATAACTGGTGTCAGACTGCAGTACCGGCAGTGACCACCCCTGTATAAAAGGCGCTAGAGAGCCTCTGTTTGTTAGTTTCACTATTGACTTCCACCAGTAAAGACTTGTTTGTTTTCACTCCTGCTGGTCCATGTCTCAATCATTCACGGACTTAACACACACCAGCTGCACATTGATGGAAAGGAAGCCCTTGCAGCTGATGATTACGCCTGGTTGTTCTGGGGGTGTTGGATTGCCACGTGTGTGCAGTCGATGACTCCCTGCACCTGTGGGAAGGCAGCCAGAGATGCAAACCCAAATGCCTGCTCATTCTGGCTGGTGCCATTGCAGGTGAAGTTCACATAATTGTCGACCCTGGCAAAAACCTGTCTTATGCATTTGTGGGCTGCCGATTTGGAGATCCTGGATATGTCTCTGGCAGAGCCCTGGAAGGATCTGGAGGCAAGAAAGCTGAGGCCGGTGGTGATGCATGGCCACCAGGTCCAGCAGGCAGCAGGTCTTCCAGCAGGCTGCAGATGTCTGCCACCACCTGACATGACAACCTGAGTCTCCTGCTGTTCCAATATGTCAAGGAACTCAGACTCTGCCTGTGCCCTCTCTGAGCTGCACCCCTCTCTGCTGCTCCAGCTACAGGTCTCTCAAGGGCAGGTTGCTGGTCATTTTGCTCCTTGTCCAAGAAATCTAAGGCAGCCAAAGCACCGCCTATTCTGCTCTGATTCAGAAAGTGTAGAAAGTAAACTCTCAGTAAATCTACTGAGAACAAACCCTTTTCCACTAGCAGGTAAGAAAGCAGCTGTGAGTACTGAGTGTTTATTGCAGTATTTCCATAAATTTGAATCAGCCCTCTTAATTGTCGTGTTCTCGCCTTGCTTTCACTGACAAGTTTCAGGAAACCCGGGAAACCTGTGGATGCGCCATTAAATTTGAAAGTGAGTGAAATATTGATCTAATCGAGGGGGTTGCATGCAAACAGCGTAACGCACTTAAGTTAAAAGCAGAAGTTGGCAGGCTGGATCAGGCTTCCTGACGTGCTGTCATTTTTCCTGGTTTTCATCCCCCACCCATATCCTAACCCCACTCGCACATTCAGTTTATAATTCTTCCCAGCGTACCTGGCCCAGATACAGAATAAAGCCTCTTCTATTCTTCCCTATGCCTTAACACCCAGGGGGAGAAATTGGGTGGAGCCGCAAACGGGGCGCCAAGCTCACCTGGGCGCCAGATTTTGCGCTGTGATCGGAGCAGCAGCGATCGCCGGAAATTCAGCTTGTGCGCCCCAAGAGGGACACGGGGCGAGGCTCGAGGCGCTCTGCGTCCCTCTTAGGGCGCTGAAACTGAATATCGCAGCGCAACGTGCCGCAGCGCCACACGCTGCAGCACGGCGCGCTGCGGTACTGCAGGCCTTCCTCCCATTCGTAAGGGGGAGGGGCCTGCACCAGCGCGATGAGCGATCGCGAGTGCCGGCAAAAGAGCCCGGCACCGAGGAGAAGTGCCGGGCTCTCGGAAAACAGCCGGCAATGCCGCAGGGGAAGAACAGGAGGCTGGGGACGGAGGTGCTGGCAGGCGGCTGCCGAAAAAAATGGCCGCCTCGCACCTCCACCTTAATTTGCGCCACTGCTGCCACAGGTAGGCCCCGTGAACCGGGCGCGATTAGCGAGCGGCGCTACAGAGGCGGTCACTGCCAAATATCGCGATCGGGGTGGTGGCGGGGCGCTGCGTACACTGATGACATCATCAGTGGCGGCGCAGCGCAACAGGCTAACGCCGCCATTAGCGCCCCAGCTAAATATCGCGGGTGGCGTGGCCAGTGGCGCTAAAGCCACTGAGTGCCCTCTTTAGGCGCTAACTGGTGGCGCAGCCCACTGAATTTCTCCCCCCTAGTATTGTACCTGTATGAGGTTTCCATTTCTCACACCTGTTAATCTCACGGCCTCTCTGATTGATAATGCCAACTTGATGCCAATGTGGGTAATTTTTTGCTTTGGTGGGCCTGGAAATCCGACTGTGGTCAGTTTGCTTGCAATGCAAAAGAAAATCGGACGGGGTGTATATCAGGCGGCCAATGTGCTACGGCCAGTTTTCCGCTTCACTGAAGTTAAAAATTAGCCGCAAAGTGTGCTGATTATAACTAATTTTCTATTCTGGACATAAACCCACAAGGAATTGCACCGAGACTGACCAAGCTTGTATTATTTCATGCTCTTGCAGCTGTCAAACATTCCACCAGTGTTGACTGGAATTTAAACCCCAGTTCTTAGTGATGAAAAGACAAAATCCTAACTCACTGAGGGAGAAATTGGGCCTTGTAGCACCCATTGTTTAGGTGCTATGCAGCCTTCTAATGCTCAAAAATGGCATCTGAAATGCGTGTGCACACTTCCGACAGGAAATGCGCCGGACCCTATCTTGGTAATGGGGGTTGTGCGCTCACCTAATGACCGCTGGCAGCATGCAGGGTAGGCAGATTATGATGTCAATCAGTGTGCAATGCTGATTTGACATCACGCTGCCATTTTCAAATGCCACACTCCAGCCTATACCCTGTCTTAACCTCGCACAGCTGAACACAACATTAAACAGCATGAAGGACCACCCACCAGTGTTCATAGAGTCATAGAGTCATAGAGTTATACAGCACAGAAAGAGGCCCTTCGGCCCATCGTGTCTGCGCCGTCCATCAAGCCCTGTCCAATCTAATCCCATTTTCCAGCATTTGGTCCATAGCCTTGTATGCAATGGCATTTCAAGTGCTCATCCAAATGCTTCTTGAATGCTGTGAGGGTTCCTGCCTCTACCACCCTTTCAGGCAGTGAGTTCCAGACTCCAACCACCCTCTGGGTGAAAAAGTTCCTCCTCAAATCCCCTCTAAACCTCCTGCCCCTTACCTTGAATCTATGCCCCCTTGTTATTCACCCCCCTACTAAGGGGAAAAGTTCCTCTTTATCTACCCTATCTATGCCCCTCATCATTTTGTACACCTCAATCAGGTCCCCCCTCAGCCTTCTTTGCTCCAAGGAGAACAACCCCAGCCTGTTTAGTCTTTCTTCATAGCTGAGGCGCTCCATCCCAGGTAGCATCCTGGTGAATCTTCTCTGCACCCTCTCCAAAGCAATCACATCCTTCCTATAGTGAGGCGACCAAAACTGCGCACAGTACTCCAGCTGTGGCCTTACCAGCGTTTTGTACAGCTCCATCATAGCCTCCCTGCTCTTATATTCTATGCCTCGGCTAATGAAGGCAAGTATCCCATATGCCTTTTTAACCACCTTATTTAAATGGATCATGAATTACTTACAGATTAGTTGCTGGATTATTTCTTCTGGCTGTTTTTGGAGCTTTCCAAACTTGCTTAAACTTTCAACAGTCTACAGGGAGTGGTCTGGCTGGTGCTGAAGTACTTTCTTGTTCATTTAAAAGCTTGTGCTGAAACAAGTTGCTTCCAGACCTGTGTGGCCTGGTAGGCCTTCCTCTTGGAATTGAACATGACTGGGAGAATGAAGAGAGGCCACGCAGAGTTGGACAAGCTGCTAGAAGAGGGAGGAGGAGGAAGGGGGGAAGGGCTCTCAGCAGGAGGCCATATCCGCCGAGGGTCTTAGGGAGCAATTCTCTTACCTCAGCTTCAGTGAGGGCCAGTGCTTGAGATGTCTTCGCTTCACTAAAGAGGTTGTGACTAAAATCTGCCAACTGCTGCAGCCACAACTGCAACCTCAGAGCAGGGCAAGGCCTGCATTGCCTGTGGCTGTTAAGTTGATTCAGTTGCGGTTGGCTGTTAACTTTTATGCATCTGGCTCCTAACCATCCAAACCATCGTAAACACCTTCACCGAAGCATACGAGAGCATGGGCCTTACACTAAACATCCGTAAGACAAAGGTCCTCTACCAACCTGCCCCCACCACACAGTGCTGCCCCCCGATTATCAAAATCCATGACAAGGCCTTGGACAACGTGGACCACTTTCCATACCTCGGGAGCCTAATGTCAACAAGGGCAGATGTCGATGACGAAGTCCAACACCGCCTTCAGTGTGCCAGTGCAGCCTTCGATCGCCTGAGGAAGAGAGTGTTTGAAGACCAGGACCTTAACCCCGGCAATAAGCTCATGGTCTACTGGGCAGCAGTGATACCTGCCCTGCTGTATGCCTCAGAGACATGGACCATGTACAGCAGGCACCTCAAAGCACTGGAGAGGTACCACTAACGCTGCCTCCGCAAGATCCTGCAAATCCATTGGCAGGATAGGCGCACCAACGTCAGTGTTCTTGCTCAGGCCAACGCCCCCAGCATCGAAGCTCTGACCACGCTCAATCAGCTCCAATGGACGGGTCACATTGTCCGCATGCCCGATACGAGACTCCCAAAACAAGCGCTCTACTCGGAGCTCCGGCACAGCAAGAGAGCCCCAGGTGGGCAGAGGAAACAATTCAAGGACACCCTCAAAGCCTCCTTGAAAAAGTGTAACATCCTCACCAACACCTGGGAATCTCTGGCCCAAGACCGCACAAAGTGGAGGAGAAGCATCCGGGAAGGCACTGAACAGCTCGAGTCTCTTCGCCGGGAGCAAGCGGAAGCCAAGCGCAGGCAGCGCAAGGAGCGCACATCAACCCAAGCACCCCACCCACCCGCCCCTTCAACCACCGTCTGCCCCACCTGTGACAGAGACTGTTGGTCCCGCATTGGACTAATCAGTCACCTGCGAGCTCATTTTTAATGTGGAAGCAAGTCATCCTCGGTTCCGAGGGACTGCCTAAGAAGAAGATCTGGCTCCTTCCAGGCTGCTGCTGGAGATATAAGCAGCATCTCGCAGTTTACAGTACACTGCTGCATAAGGGAGGTCACTGAGGCTGTCGCTACATAGAGAGGCAGCTTCATCTCCTTCCCTCTTGCCAGAGACAAGCAGGCAGAGCAAACACAAGGGTTTGCACAGATTGCAGGCTTCCGCAAGGTGCAGGGTGCCATTGACTGCACACACATTGCCTTGCGTGTGCCTCATGTGAACTCAGCCATTTTCCTGAACTAAAAGGGATTCAGCTGGTGTGCGACCACAGGCAGCACCTCGTGCAGGTGAATGCCCATTATCCTGGCAGTAGTCACAATTCCTTCATTCTGCAGATGTCCTCTGTGCCACCTGTATTTAAACCACCACAGCAAGTCAAAGGTTGGCTACTGGGCAACAAGGATTATCCACTCATGACTTGGCTCATGACTCTGGTCCAAACCCCACGCACACATGCACAGCAGGCCTACAATGAGAGCCATCCTGCCACAAGGATTATATAGAACACACCATCGGCATCCTCAAACAATGCTTCTGCTGCCTGGACTGCTCTGGAGTAACCCTGCAGTACTCAGCTGAGTGGACATCAAGATTTGTGGTAGGATGCTGCCTGCTGCACAACCTGGCCTTTGCTGCCATCTATCAGGTGAGAAGCTGAGGATCAGGAGCACGACGAAGAGGAGGAGGAAGAAGTGCAACAGGAAGTGGAGGAACAGGAAAAGGAACGGAGGCTACAACGTAAACAGCACCTTTCTGCCCAGGCTCTATGTGATCAAATAATTCATGAGCGATATGAGTAACCTCAACTACACCTCCCCATTCACCAACAGTCCCACACTCCTTACCTTTCCTCTATCATTGATCATCACATCGTCCTCTTTCCGACAACTCAAAAATAAAAACCACGAGAAAATGCACATTGCAATCTAAATTTATAAATTGAATCATTACATCATGCATACAAAAATAAACTAATCACCCATGTGAATTCCCTTAGCGCCTCTTCCATGTGCCTTTGCCTGTCCTAGTGTTCCTACAAGGTGCTTCCCGAGTGGCTGCAGCATGGCTGGTGCAAGACTGCTGACCTTCAGTTGAGGAGACTGCAATTGGCCTTGGAGGATGTGCTCCAAGGTCTGTGCAGAGCTCTGGGCCAAGTTGGTGCTGAACTCATCCATGCTCCTTGACATTGAGCGCAGGCTTTCTGGCAGGCTTTCCAGTGCACCAAACATTTGGTTATGTACACCCATCAGCCTTCTTCTGTAGCCTGGCCCAACGAAGTCCTCATCTGACTCCTGTGCAGCAGAACTAGTGTACGACCTCAACCTCTGGTGAGCTAGCTTCTGCACTCTCCTTTGCCCCCCGCCCTGGCTCCTGCACCTTGTGCCCGGTGTCTCACCACGTGCAGATCCTTCCTCTATCCTAGCCTCTAAAATACGTGTAGTGTCAGTCTCTGAGCTGGTGGATGCAAGTGCTAGTTCAAGTGACAGTGTCTCTTCATCTTTACTGTCTTCTTCCTATTCCTCCACTGACTAGGAAGATTCCAGTTCTTGGGTATCTGAAATGATGAAGAGACACGGGTTGGGTTGTGGTAAGGGGAGAGGAGAAAGTAAGAAGTGCGTGCTTACACCATCTGCAGATTCTCAGTCTAAAGAGATTGTGGGATGAGGGAGAAGTGGGATGAGAGAAGGAGGATTAGGTATGCAAATACCCTCATCATCGACGACTTCAGCACCACCAGTGGCCACGGCCTCAGCGATGCCCCTTCCCATGATGGCCAGCACTGTTTCCTCCATGAGGGTTAAAACATGCAGGCGTACTTGTCCTCCTCCAGTTCGTTGCTGCTGCCTGCTGTTATGCGTCACTTTTTTCTAAAGAAAAAAAGAAAGACTTGCATTTATATAGCGGCTTTCATGACCACTGGACGTTTCAAAGTGCTTTACAGCCAATGCAGTACTTTTTGAAGTGTAGTCACTGTTGTAATGTAGGAAACGCAGCAGCCAATTTGCGCACAGCAAGCTCCCACAACCAGAAATGTGATAATGACCATCTGTTTTAGATGTTGACTGAGGTATAAATATTAGCCAGGACACTGGGGATAACTCCCCTGCTCTTCTTCAAAATAGTGCCATGGGATCGTTTACAACCACCTGAGAGAGCAGAAGGGACCTTGATTTAAATTCTCATCCAAAAGATGGCACCTCCGACAGTGCAGCACTCCCTCACTACTGCACTGGACTGTCAGCCTAGATTTTTGTGTTCAGGTCTCTGGAGTGGGACTTGAACCCACAACCTTCTGACTCAGATGCGAGGGTGCTACCAAATGAGCCACAGCTGACAGAAAGAGGGAAGTATGTTAGTGAGTGTCCTGCAATATGTTTGGGTGATGTGGCTGTCATGGTTGAATAACTGTCAGTGTGTGCAAACTGTGAGTTGTGGGTGTGAGGCTTGCAACAGTGCTAAGTGTGTGAGGGTAAGGTAAAGCATATGAATGTTAGGGTTGAGTACTGATTGGTAGAGATTGTTGGTAGGTGGGTGATTGGGGTGTAGTGAATTGAGCAGTGGGTGAGGCTAGTGGTGTAGTTGATAGGATGTGCTATTTGAAGATTAACTCACTCACCCTGATAACTTATATGAGATCATTGAACTTCTTCCTGCATAGCATCCAGGTTCTAGGAGCAACGCGCCTGGCATGAAACTCGACCGTTACTTCTTCTCACTGCCTCCTGAGTATGTGTCTGGAGGGCCTCCTGCCCCACTGTGGATACAGGACATCTCTCCTCCTTTCCGCCTCTTCCACCAAGGCCTCCAGTGCATTATCGAAAAATCTTGGTGCATGCTCTCTCTCATGTTCAGCCATTCTTCAATCTTTTACATCACAGATTCAGTTTACAAAGGACTCCCACCACTTCTTCCAGCCATAATGTACCTCCCCTTTAAGAGGTGCTGGTTGCCTTTAAGTGGTACTAGCCACTTGTGATATCGGGCCCCCTGCTGATGCGTGCAGCAAATGAACAGCATGGAGAGCGTTGGCTGCTTGCAGCAATCATTTAAAAAAGTAGGTAGCACGAATCTGCTGTGCTGCCTGCAGCACAATGTACGGGTGCGCTATTTCCATGCCCGTTCTCCGTTATTATCCAATTTAAACCCTACTGTGTCACCCAGAACCCTCAAACATTCTCCTGACACTTTTTGTGTTTAATCAACTAATATATTTAGATATTTTTCTGGCTACATTATTCTTTAATGAATTATCTTTGCCGTGTCATGATATATGATATTTTCAATACTGATGTATGCTCCCTTGCATATTTCAGTATTACATTCTATTTGCCACCCATTTGGCTATGTGGCTGCAATCATCAACAACAACAACTTATATTTATATAGCGCCTTTAACGTAATAAAATGTCCCAAGGCGCTTCACAGGAGTGTTATCTAAAAAAAACACCTAAATTTTACACCGAGCCATATAAGGAGATGTTAGGGCAGGTGACCAAAAGCTTGGTCAAAGAGAGAGGTTTTAAGGAGAGTCTTAAAGGAGGAAAGAGAAGTAGAGAGGCAGAGAGATTTAGGGAGGAAATTCCAAAGCTTAGGACCTAGGCAGCTGAAGGCACTACCGCCAATGTTGGAGCATTTAAAATCGGGGATGTTCAAAAGGCCAGAATAGGTGGAGTGCAGAAGTCGAGGGGAATTATAGGGCTGGAGGAGATTACAGAGATAAGGAGGGGAGAGGCCATGGAAAGATTTGAAAACAAGGATGAGAATTTTAAAATCGAGGCGTTGCTTAACTGGGAGCCAATGTAGGTCAGCGAGCACAGGGAAGATGGATGAACGGGACTTGATGCGAGTTAGGACACGGGCAGCAGAGTTTTGGATGACCTCATGTTTACGGAGAGTTGAACTAGGGAGGCCGACCAGGAGTGCATTGGAATAGTCAAGTCTAGAGATGATAAAGGCATGGATGAGGGTTTCGGCAGCAGATAAGTTGCGGTAAGGGCGGAGGCGGGCGATGTTACGAAGATGGAAATGGGCAATCTTAGTGATAAGAACGGATATGAGGTAGGAAGCTCAATTTGTGATCAAATATGACACCAAGGTTGTGAACAGACTTGGTCAGCTTTAGACAGTTGCCGGGGAGAGAGATCGAATTAGTGGAAAGGGAATGGAGTTTGTGACGTGAACCGAAGACAATGGCTTCAGTCGTCCCGATATTTAATTGGAGGAAATTTCTGCTTATCCAATGCTGGATGTCGGACAAGCAGTCTGATAGTATAGAGATGGTGGAGGGTTCGAGAGAAGTGGAGGAGAGATAGAGCTGGGTATCACCAGCGTACGTGTGAAAGCTCACATTGTGTTGCCGGGTGGTGTCACCAAGGGGCAGCATGTAGATAAGAAATAGGAGGGGGCCAAGAATAGATCCTTGGGGGATACCTGAGGTGACAGTGCGGGATTGGGAAGAGAAGCCGTTGCAGGTGATTCAATGGTTACGGTTGGAGAGATGGGAATTAAACCAGGCGAGTGCAGTCCCCTCCAGCTTGATGACAGTGGAGAGGCGTTGGAACAGAATTTTGTGGTCAACCGTGTCAAAGGCTGCAGACAGGTCGAGAAGGACAAGACGGATAGTTTACCTTTGTCGCAGTCAATTAGGCTGTCATTTGTGACCTTGGTAAGAGCAGTTTCAGTACTGTGGCAGGGGCAGAAGCCTGATTGGAGGGATTCCAGCAAGAAGTTCTGGGAAAAATGGGCATGGATTTGGGAGGCGACAACACATTCAAGAACTTTGGAGAGGAAAGGGAGGTTGGAGATGGAGATGTAGGGGTCAAGGGTTGTTTTATTGAAGAGAGAAAGAAAGAAAGACTTGCATTTCACGGCCACCGGATGTCTCAAAGCACTTTACAGCCAATGAAGTACTTTTGAAGTGGAGTCACTGTTGTAATGTAGGAAACGTGGCAGCCAATTTGCACACAGCAAGGTCCCACAAACAGCAATGTGATAATGACCAGATAATCTGTTTTTTTGTTACATTGGTTGAGAGATCAATATTGGCCAGGACACCAGGGATAACTCCCCTGTTCTTTGAAATAGTGCCATGGTGTGGCGGAGCCACCAAAGGACTCAGAGCGGTTGTACATAATTCCTTTAACAGCAATGTAGTTACTGCCTGTGTCTGTACTTTAATTACACTGTTTAACTGTACTATATCTAGTTATCTTTACAGTGCGGTTTCAACGTGATGAGGTCATGCCGTTAGTCACGTGATTCCCCAATGGCGGGAAGAACGTGATGACGTCACGACGTCAGCTTTGAGACCAGAGGATCAGTCCTCATGGAGCCTTCAATCAGAGCAGACCTGTATTCGATGTATTCCAGCAGTTTCCAGGTTAAACCTGTTTTGTTCCATTAAAGTTTGTTATTTTGATTGCCTGAGTCGAACTCAGTCTTTTCGTTAGGAACCTCCGTTCCTACATTGGTGACCCCGACTTTCGTGAACAGTTTTCGCGGAAGATCTCCAGAATGGACACGAACGCCGTGACTCTGAAACTGCCACAATTCTGGGAGCAATAACCAGACGCTTGGTTTATCCAGGCTGAAGCCCAGTTCGCCATCAGGAACATCGTCGCGGATCAGACCCGTTATTACTACGTGGTCTCCGCCCTCGACAGCACAACTGCCTCACGGATCATCAGCCTCCGCGGTAGTCCACCTACTGACAGCAAGTATGATACGATTAAGGCGCGGTTGCTACAGGTCTTCGGGCTCTTGAAGTCAGAGCGCACTCACCAGCTCATCATGATGCCTGGCCTCGGGGTCTCCAAACCGTCTGAGCTCATGAGCCAAATGCTCACGCTCTTGGGTGCCGAACCGGAATGCTTCCTCTTCTGGGAGCTTTTCCTCTACCAAATGCCGGAGCAGGTACAGGCTGCCCTAGCCAGATCCGACATCACAGGCTGCGCTGAGCTCGCTGCCAAAGCCGATAAGATATTCACTGCAACCCAGCAGTGCTGCGCGGCCACGAGGCGCCCATCCCCCACAGACACGGTTCCAGCTCCTCCTGCAGCAGGCTGGTGCTCCTACCACGCCCGTTTTGGCACGAAAGCACGATGCTGCCACTCCTGCAGTTTTTCGCCCCCAAAAAAAACAAAGCTCCTGCAGCGTTCCTGGCGAAGGAGGACCGGGTCTAACGGGCGCTCCGCGGTTGCGATGGCCGTCAGATCTACGGGGAAACTTCTTTATATCACCAATTTCCTATCGGGTCGACGTTTCCTTTGTGACACCGGGGCGCAGTGTAGCATTCTACCTGCGTCGAAGCTCGATATGCAGGCTGGGAACCACGGTTTTTCCCTCGTAACGGCTAATGGTGCAGCAATTCGAACTTTCTGAAAGCAGTGGGTCCAAGTCTGTTTTGGCAGTCAGCGCTTCTGTTGGGAATTCGTCACAGCCACAGTCTCACAGGCCATCCTAGGGGCGGATTTTCTGTGTGCCAACAGCCTCCTCGTCGATGTCCGGCACCGCCGGTTGATCAACGCGGCTACCTTCCACTCGATTCCGTGCTACCACGGTACCACCATGGCATGCTCTATTGCCTGCGCTTTCCCTCCTCCAGATGACTTCACTCGGCTCCTCGGAGAGTTTCTGGAGCTGACAAGGCCCACTTTCTCCTCCTTGGCCACGAAGCATGGTGTTGAACATCATAGCACCACTACTGGCTCCCCGGTTTATGCGTGGGCTAGATGGCTCGAACCTGGCAAGCTCGCGGCTGCGAAAGCGGAGTTCGACACGATGGAGCGGCTCGGGATCATTCGCCGATCCAATAGTCCCTGGTCTTTGCCTCTCCACATTGTTCCGAAACCGGGCGGCGGCTGGCGGCCATGCGGTGACTACCGATGCCTGAACGACGCCACCACTCCTGATCGGTACCCAATTCCGCCCATTTGGCAGGAAATTCTATCTTTTCTAAAGTCGACCTCATCCGGGGGTATCACCAGGTTCCCGTGCACCCACAAGACGTCCCAAAAACCGCAGTCATCACCCCTTTCGGCCTCTTTGAGTTCCTGCGGATGCCGTTTGGCTTGAAGAATGCGGCACAGGAGTTCCAGCACTTAATGGACTCCGTGCTCCGAGACCTAAGCTTCATCTTCGTCTACCTTGACGACATTCTCATCACCAGTGCTAGCAAGGAAGAGCACATCTCCCATTTGCGTACCCTCTTTACGTGCCTCAGCCAGCACGGTTTAATCATCAACCCGGCCAAGTGCCAGTTCGGCCTGCAGCAGATTGATTTCTTGGGACACCGTGTAACATCGGACGGCGCCGTCCCCTTAATGACGAAGGTGGAAGCGGTTACTTCTTTCGAACTCAGTCTTTTCGTTAGGAACCTCCGTTCCTACAATGGGATCTTATATGTCCACCTGAGAGAGCAGACGGGGCCTCGGTTTAACGTCTCATCCAAAAGACGGCACCTCCGACAGTGCAGCACTCCCTCAGTCACTGCACTGGAGTGCCAGCCTAGATTTATGTGCTCAAGTTCCTGGAGTGGGACTTGAACTCACAACCTTCTGACTCAGGCGAGTGTGCTACCAACTGAGCCACAGCTGAGAGGGGTGATGATGGCAGATTTGAAGGAAAGGGAGAGAATACCAGAGGAGAGAGAACAGTTAACAATATCCTCTAACATGGGAGCCAGGAAGGAAAGTTGGGTTGTTAGCAATTTAGTAGGAATAGAGTCGAGAGAGCAGGAAATTGGTCTCATTGACAAGATGAGCTTTGAAAGGGCAACAGGGGAGATAGGAGAGAAATTAGACAAATATGCAAATTTAGGGTTAGGGCAGATGGAAAATGGAGAAGAAGTAAGGTCCGGTGGACTAGCGGAAGGGAAGGAATTGAAAGCAGAAGCAGTTGAAAGGATATTGACGATCTTCTTGATAAATAAGTGCATGAGCTCCTCCTATTTATTGTTGGAGGTGAGGGAGGAGGAGGCAGGGGAGGGTGGTTTGCAAAGATGGTTAGTGGTGACGAGAAGCCTGGTGTTATTTTTGCCATCCTGGTTGATCTTAGAATAGTGGACGGTCTAAGTGATGGAGAGCAGGACCCGGTAGTGCTTTATATGATCTAGCCAAATCTGGTGCTGGATGGTTAGGCCAGTTGTCCGCCAAAGATGTTCATGTCTGCGTCCCTTGGACTTAAGGGAGCGGAGATGAGGGGATTACCAGGGGAACGACTAGGGTGAGAGAGTAATGATTTTAATCTTAGAACAATACTGGGCTCCTTAGAGTGCTGCCTTTTTGTGTAAATTTGTAACTTTTTCGAGCTTAGACATTTTACGAGTGAGGAAATGTTGCGAGGTCCACACACCTGGTGTTGCCCCAAATGCAGCCAGTGCATATCAGATATATACATGTAACACAACTGCAACTATGCGATATGCTGGGCTATGTGCAATCTCAATACTTAACCTGAAAAACAAAATCCCCAGTCCAATTTTTAAGTTCATCTTATGTTATATAACCTTCCATATTATCCATAAATCTTCTATGAGGGACCTTCATGGTGCTTTATGGAACTGAAGTTAGCTAATATTTCTCTGGGGAGATGTGATAGAGGTGTTTAAAATAATGAATGGACTAGACTGTGTTTATATAGATAGATTGGGCTAAAAATGGATAGCCCCCAATGGGCACGGGGATAGCGATGTCGCCATTCAAAGTAATGCAGGCAACACCCAAACTTTGTCCTGCCTGCTAATTATAATGATAGTGGCGTGGAGCCCAGTGCTAAACACAATGCTGAGTGGCTCGGCATGGTGGCCAAATTCGTGCGAGGCTAGGACCAATTAAAGCTAGCCTACACCTCTTAAAGGGGAGGTGCATTCTGGCTGCATCAGGAATTGGAAGTCATTGTAGACGAATGTGTGACCTACAGTTAGTTAACAGTGAAGATGGTGTAACGTGGCAGAGAGAGGGCTCCCATATTTTTGGTTGCAGCACTCGAGGCCCTGGTGCAGGAGGTGGGCAGGAGGAGAGATGTCTTGTATCCACAGGAGGCCTTCCAGACAGATGCTGAAAAGGGAATGGAGCAGATAGCCATCACTGTCAATGCAAGCAGTGCTGCAAGAAGTTTATTGACCTCACACGAGTGGTTAAGGTCAGTGAATTCATGTTCAAATGCCATATCCCACAAACTGCACCACTAGCCTCACACATTGATCAATTCACCACATTGTTCTATTCACCACACACCCATTACTCACCTACCAACAATCTTTATCAATCATGACTTGTACTTCACATTTATATGCCCCATCTCACCCTCACACACTTTCCACTGCTGTAAGCCTCACACCCACGTCTCACAGCTTGCACACATTGCCAGCTATTCAACCATTACAGCCACATCATCCAACAGGACAAGGTGGCAAACAATCGTAGGCAGTGGCAGCTAACCGGAGGGGGACAGACGCGCCTCCATATCCTGACCCCGCTCGAGGAGACGGTGCTCGCCATAATTGGAGTAGTTGTGACTGAAGCCATGGCCAGCAGCAGTGCTGAAACCATTGAACATGACGATTTGCTCATACCTAATCCTCCTTCTCACAGTCCACTTACCCCTCATCCCACAATCTCTTCTGACTTACAAACTGCAGATGGTGTAAGCATGCTCCTCTTGCTTTCCTCCACACCCCCCCCACCCCTCACCACAGCCCTACACTTGTGCCTTTCTCATTTTAGAGACCCAAGAAATCCAACCCAGCCAGGCAGTGGCGCAAGAGGACGAGGAAGAGGAGAGTGATGATGAAGAAGAAACACCATCACTTGATCTGACTGTCGCAGCCACCAGCTCAGATACTGGCACTGCGTGGACTTTAGAGGGTAACATAAAGGCATTATCTGCATGTGGCGAGTAACCGGGCATGAGTGGGCTGCAGCCAGGATGGGGGGGAAAGGTTAGCGCAGGAGCCAGTTGCCTGGAGGGTGAGGTCGCACATGAGTTCTGCTGCACAGGACTCAGATCAAGACTTTGATGCGGCGGCCAACAGAACAAAACTGATGATTGTAAGGTTCGAAAATTTCTGCACAACCCCAGAACACAAGGAAAGTCATTTTTAAAATGATTTTGGGAACATCACAGAAGAAATCTCCAAAAAGGATAATTGTGGTGGTTGGGCCAAACAAAAGATTTCAAAGAGTTAAATTAAGGAAGAGATTTTTGGACTGTTTTAAAGAGTTATTGGGCAAAAGCGATTTAAAACAAAATCCCAGGAAGATTTGGCTGGTTTAAAAGACGTGTTCAGGCTTGCAAAAAAGCTGGAACAACGGGTAGGCGGGGTGGGCCCCCGAAGTTTGGATATTGGACTGTCTAAGGAATGTCCAGGGCCGCCCCAGTTTTACATAAGGACAATGAAGCCTGTTTACCCGCCAAGAAGTCGCAGAGCCAGGTATTGAGTAAACAGGACATGTCCCCAGCCATACAAAAGAAAGAACATTAGCCCTACAAGTTACCACAAACAAACCACAGTCCAAAGTCAATTAAAGAGATTGACAAATGTTTTGCATTTTAAATTGGTTTCAAGGCAATCCCAAAACCAGTTAAAGGCCGATTAAGTTTAGATGAGCCATCCCCTAAACTCGTTAAGTTGGATGGGCCATCCCTGAAGCTCGTTAAAGTTTTAAAAGACATTACAAGCCCGCCAAATTTAACAAAGGAAACCGAGATTTGGTGGTCAGATAAGCCAGGCCCCAAATTAGTATAATTGAGACCTGCCTTTTCAGTTCAGCAGTACAGTACAGAACAGGACAGTCGAGTCAAGACAAGAGACAACAGCGAGACAGTGAGACAGTTCAAACGGACAGCCAGTCCGAGTTCAAGTTCAGCCAAACAGCTCAAGGGAGAGATCATCATCGGAGACTCGAAGGAAGAAAGAAGAAACAGAGATCGCAGCAACCAAAGGCCTACAGAAACCAACAACCGCCAATATTACCACCAACCAGGTAACATTGGGCCACCGCGACCAACAAGAAACCAACCGCCGAAAAACTCATGAACCAAAGACTTGTTTCCACTCTACAGGCTAGTCTGACTTACCCCTGGGTAAGATTTGGACACAAAAGACCCTAAAACTAGCCCTACCCAAAGAAAATTGGGTACTTACCCGACAGATCCAACAGCGCGACTAACCGCATCAGCGGACCAAACCCAACTGAAGACCCAACGCAAGTGCAGTCTTCTACCACGTCCGATGTACAGCAGGCCCCAACTGCCACAACTAAAGAGAACCCCAAAATCGCGAACCTTTACAGTCTGTCAAGAAAGTCGTTTTGGTGAGCATTTCTTGGTCCTCTGGATTCCAGCCGAGCTAGAGTAGTGGGGTTGGGAGGGTAAGGGGGTTTTGTATATTGTAATTCTCCCTTGCTTATTCCGTGTGTTCCCCACCCTATTTAAAGTGTAAGTTTTATTGTACTGTATATTTTCCTGTCTCAAAATAAAGATTTGAATTCTTTTGACTAACCCAGGTGTCTGTTGCAAGTTTATTACAATCCCCAAATAAGTCCAAAGCCTAGAACAAAAGGGAGTGGGAGCAATTCGAACCGCTCAAAGGAGTCAGAGGTGAAGCTGACAAACAACCCACACACCCACCACCCCTTACATGAGTATGCAAAACTAAATGATTGGTGCATTGGCAGGCCTGCCAGAAACCTGAATGCAATGTCAAGGAACATGGAGGAGTCCAGCTCTAACCTTGCACAGGGCTTTGCTGAGAGCTTGGAGCCCATCCTTTCCAGCGTGGAAGGGGTGGACAGATCCATGAGCGCACTTGTGGACCCAAGCAACTGTAGTGTATGTACCTTTAAGAGGGTGGAGGCGGAGCTGAGCGGCAGAGCGACTACAAGAGGCTCCAGAGGCCCAGGTAGGCCCCAGTGCGGCATCGGCAGCGGGTGGAGGCGGAGCTGAGCGGCAGAGCGACTACAAGAGGCTCCAGAGGCCCAGGTAGGCCCCAGTGCGGCATCGGCAGCGGGTGGAGGCGGAGCTGAGCGGCAGAGCGACTACAAGAGGCTCCAGAGGCCCAGGTAGGCCCCAGTGCGGCATCGGCAGCGGGTGGAGGCGGAGCTGAGCGGCAGAGCGACTACAAGAGGCTCCAGAGGCCCAGGTAGGCCCCAGTGCGGCATCGGCAGCGGGTGGAGGCGGAGCTGAGCGGCAGAGCGACTACAAGAGGCTCCAGAGGCCCAGGTAGGCCCCAGTGCGGCATCGGCAGCGGGTGGAGGCGGAGCTGAGCGGCAGAGCGACTACAAGAGGCTCCAGAGGCCCAGGTAGGCCCCAGTGCGGCATCGGCAGCGGGTGGAGGCGGAGCTGAGCGGCAGAGCGACTACAAGAGGCTCCAGAGGCCCAGGTAGGCCCCAGTGCGGCATCGGCAGCGGGTGGAGGCGGAGCTGAGCGGCAGAGCGACTACAAGAGGCTCCAGAGGCCCAGGTAGGCCCCAGTGCGGCATCGGCAGCGGGTGGAGGCGGAGCTGAGCGGCAGAGCGACTACAAGAGGCTCCAGAGGCCCAGGTAGGCCCCAGTGCGGCATCGGCAGCGGGTGGAGGCGGAGCTGAGCGGCAGAGCGACTACAAGAGGCTCCAGAGGCCCAGGTAGGCCCCAGTGCGGCATCGGCAGCGGGTGGAGGCGGAGCTGAGCGGCAGAGCGACTACAAGAGGCTCCAGAGGCCCAGGTAGGCCCCAGTGCGGCATCGGCAGCGGGTGGAGGCGGAGCTGAGCGGCAGAGCGACTACAAGAGGCTCCAGAGGCCCAGGTAGGCCCCAGTGCGGCATCGGCAGCGGGTGGAGGCGGAGCTGAGCGGCAGAGCGACTACAAGAGGCTCCAGAGGCCCAGGTAGGCCCCAGTGCGGCATCGGCAGCGGGTGGAGGCGGAGCTGAGCGGCAGAGCAACTACAAGAGGCTCCAGAGGCCCAGGTAGGCCCCAGTGCGGCATCGGCAGCGGGTGGAGGCGGAGCTGAGCGGCAGAGCGACTACAAGAGGCTCCAGAGGCCCAGGTAGGCCCCAGTGCGGCATCGGCAGCGGGTGGAGGCGGAGCTGAGCGGCAGAGCGACTACAAGAGGCTCCAGAGGCCCAGGTAGGCCCCAGTGCGGCATCGGCAGCGGGTGGAGGCGGAGCTGAGCGGCAGAGCGACTACAAGAGGCTCCAGAGGCCCAGGTAGGCCCCAGTGCGGCATCGGCAGCGGGTGGAGGCGGAGCTGAGCGGCAGAGCGACTACAAGAGGCTCCAGAGGCCCAGGTAGGCCCCAGTGCGGCATCGGCAGCGGGTGGAGGCGGAGCTGAGCGGCAGAGCGACTACAAGAGGCTCCAGAGGCCCAGGTAGGCCCCAGTGCGGCATCGGCAGCGGGTGGAGGCGGAGCTGAGCGGCAGAGCGACTACAAGAGGCTCCAGAGGCCCAGGTAGGCCCCAGTGCGGCATCGGCAGCGGGTGGAGGCGGAGCTGAGCGGCAGAGCGACTACAAGAGGCTCCAGAGGCCCAGGTAGGCCCCAGTGCGGCATCGGCAGCGGGTGGAGGCGGAGCTGAGCGGCAGAGCGACTACAAGAGGCTCCAGAGGCCCAGGTAGGCCCCAGTGCGGCATCGGCAGCGGGTGGAGGCGGAGCTGAGCGGCAGAGCGACTACAAGAGGCTCCAGAGGCCCAGGTAGGCCCCAGTGCGGCATCGGCAGCGGGTGGAGGCGGAGCTGAGCGGCAGAGCGACTACAAGAGGCTCCAGAGGCCCAGGTAGGCCCCAGTGCGGCATCGGCAGCGGGTGGAGGCGGAGCTGAGCGGCAGAGCGACTACAAGAGGCTCCAGAGGCCCAGGTAGGCCCCAGTGCGGCATCGGCAGCGGGTGGAGGCGGAGCTGAGCGGCAGAGCGACTACAAGAGGCTCCAGAGGCCCAGGTAGGCCCCAGTGCGGCATCGGCAGCGGGTGGAGGCGGAGCTGAGCGGCAGAGCGACTACAAGAGGCTCCAGAGGCCCAGGTAGGCCCCAGTGCGGCATCGGCAGCGGGTGGAGGCGGAGCTGAGCGGCAGAGCGACTACAAGAGGCTCCAGAGGCCCAGGTAGGCCCCAGTGCGGCATCGGCAGCGGGTGGAGGCGGAGCTGAGCGGCAGAGCGACTACAAGAGGCTCCAGAGGCCCAGGTAGGCCCCAGTGCGGCATCGGCAGCGGGTGGAGGCGGAGCTGAGCGGCAGAGCGACTACAAGAGGCTCCAGAGGCCCAGGTAGGCCCCAGTGCGGCATCGGCAGCGGGTGGAGGCGGAGCTGAGCGGCAGAGCGACTACAAGAGGCTCCAGAGGCCCAGGTAGGCCCCAGTGCGGCATCGGCAGCGGGTGGAGGCGGAGCTGAGCGGCAGAGCGACTACAAGAGGCTCCAGAGGCCCAGGTAGGCCCCAGTGCGGCATCGGCAGCGGGTGGAGGCGGAGCTGAGCGGCAGAGCGACTACAAGAGGCTCCAGAGGCCCAGGTAGGCCCCAGTGCGGCATCGGCAGCGGGTGGAGGCGGAGCTGAGCGGCAGAGCGACTACAAGAGGCTCCAGAGGCCCAGGTAGGCCCCAGTGCGGCATCGGCAGCGGGTGGAGGCGGAGCTGAGCGGCAGAGCGACTACAAGAGGCTCCAGAGGCCCAGGTAGGCCCCAGTGCGGCATCGGCAGCGGGTGGAGGCGGAGCTGAGCGGCAGAGCGACTACAAGAGGCTCCAGAGGCCCAGGTAGGCCCCAGTGCGGCATCGGCAGCGGGTGGAGGCGGAGCTGAGCGGCAGAGCGACTACAAGAGGCTCCAGAGGCCCAGGTAGGCCCCAGTGCGGCATCGGCAGCGGGTGGAGGCGGAGCTGAGCGGCAGAGCGACTACAAGAGGCTCCAGAGGCCCAGGTAGGCCCCAGTGCGGCATCGGCAGCGGGTGGAGGCGGAGCTGAGCGGCAGAGCGACTACAAGAGGCTCCAGAGCCCCAGGTAGGCCCCAGTGCGGCATCGGCAGCGGGTGGAGGCGGAGCTGAGCGGCAGAGCGACTACAAGAGGCTCCAGAGGCCCAGGTAGGCCCCAGTGCGGCATCGGCAGCGGGTGGAGGCGGAGCTGAGCGGCAGAGCGACTACAAGAGGCTCCAGAGGCCCAGGTAGGCCCCAGTGCGGCATCGGCAGCGGGTGGAGGCGGAGCTGAGCGGCAGAGCGACTACAAGAGGCTCCAGAGGCCCAGGTAGGCCCCAGTGCGGCATCGGCAGCGGGTGGAGGCGGAGCTGAGCGGCAGAGCGACTACAAGAGGCTCCAGAGGCCCAGGTAGGCCCCAGTGCGGCATCGGCAGCGGGTGGAGGCGGAGCTGAGCGGCAGAGCGACTACAAGAGGCTCCAGAGGCCCAGGTAGGCCCCAGTGCGGCATCGGCAGCGGGTGGAGGCGGAGCTGAGCGGCAGAGCGACTACAAGAGGCTCCAGAGGCCCAGGTAGGCCCCAGTGCGGCATCGGCAGCGGGTGGAGGCGGAGCTGAGCGGCAGAGCGACTACAAGAGGCTCCAGAGGCCCAGGTAGGCCCCAGTGCAGCATCGGCAGCGGGTGGAGGCGGAGCTGAGCGGCAGAGCGACTACAAGAGGCTCCAGAGGCCCAGGTAGGCCCCAGTGCGGCATCGGCAGCGGGTGGAGGCGGAGCTGAGCGGCAGAGCGACTACAAGAGGCTCCAGAGGCCCAGGTAGGCCCCAGTGCGGCATCGGCAGCGGGTGGAGGCGGAGCTGAGCGGCAGAGCGACTACAAGAGGCTCCAGAGGCCCAGGTAGGCCCCAGTGCGGCATCGGCAGCGGGTGGAGGCGGAGCTGAGCGGCAGAGCGACTACAAGAGGCTCCAGAGGCCCAGGTAGGCCTCACCAATCTCCAATCTCAGGGAAGGAGAGAGTTAAAAAGCCATTTAAAAAAACAGCTGAGGCGGAAGTCCAGCTCGTGAGCTTTTTTTCAGAAGCGGACCTGGTGGGAAGCACCCAGGTGAAAGGTATTTAAGGAGGGTGGTGGCGTAAACCCGAGTTCCTACAGAGTAGGAAACCCCACCCACCCTCCTCCTCTAACCTAGTAGTCTTTTAGCAGCTGTCTAAAAACAGAGGTCACAAATTTTTTGGTCTCAGTTTCTTTTCAGCAGGGCAGGAACCGGGAGGAGCGGGAAGTCGGCGTAGGACCAAGGGGACACAAGACCGGGAAGTCAGCGAAAGACCAGGGAGGTAAGACTAACTGGTAAGTACTTTCCTCAAACCTTCCTAGAAAGTAAAACCAAAACTAGTGGGATTTGGTTAGTTTAAAAAGGAATAAGAGGAGTACAGTATACATTGGTCTAAGTAAGCTTCGGGAAAACAAAAGTCGATAAATAAACTAAAACTAGAAAATTAAAAAGTAATATAAGGGTTAAGTCATGGCAGTAGAGCTCGGACCTGTGTCATGCTCCTCCTGTAACATGTGGGAAATCAGGGACGCTTCCTGTGTCCCTGACGACTATGTGTGCGGGAAGTGTGTCCAGCTGCAGCTCATGTGGGACCGCATGACGGCCCTTGAGCTGCAGATGGACTCACTTTGGAGCATCCACGATTCTGAGAGGGGTGTGGATAGCACATTTAGTGAGTTGGTCACACCGCAGGTTAAGGCCAGCGTAGACAGTACATGGGTGACCAAAAGGCAGAGCAAGGGCAGGAAGGTAGTGCAGAAATCCCCTGGGGTTGTCTCCCTTAGCAACAGGTTCACCGTCTTAGGTACTGTTGTCGGGGGGGGTGACGCATCGGGGGAAGGCACCAGCAGCCAGGCTCATGGCACCATGACTGGCTCTGTTGCAAAGAAGGGAGGGAAAAAGAGTGGCAGGGCTATAGTAATAGGGGATTCGATTGTAAGGGGAATAGATAGGGGTTTCTGTGGTCGCGACCGAGACTCCAGGATGGTATGTTGCCTCCCTGGTGCAAGGGTCAAGGATGTCTCGGCGCGGGTGCAGAACATTCTGGAGGGGGAGGGGGAACAGCCAGTTGTCGTGATACATGTTGGTACCAACGACGTAGCTAAAAAAAGGGAAGAGGTCCTACAAGTAGAATTTAGGGAGTTAGGAGCCAAGCTAAAAAGTAGGACCTCGAAGGTAGTAATCTCTGGATTACTACCAGTGCCACGTGCTAGTAAGAGTACAGAGAACAGGATAGTTAGGCTAAATACGTGGCTTGAGCAGTGGTGTAAGAGGGAGGGTTTTAAATTTTTGAGGCATTGGAACCAGTTTTGTGGTAGGTGTGACCTATACAAAAGGGACGGTCTACACCTGTGCAGAGATGGAACTGATGTTCTCGGGGTAATTTTTGATAAAGCAGTTCGGGAGCATTTAAACTAGTATGGCAGGGGGCTAGAAACCTATGTAGTGAAATAGAGGAAAGTGAAAGGCAGACAGAAATAAATGGTAAAAGGGTGAGGAACAAAAAACAAAGGGCCAAACTAATTCATAAAAAATGTGAGCATAAAAAAAGCCTGAGGGTTTTATACCTTAATGTGAGAAGCATCAGGAACAAGGTAGATGAATTAGCTGTGGAAATAGAGGTTAATAATTATGATCTAATTGGGATTACGGAAACATGGTTGCAGGGTGAGCAGGGCTGGGAGCTTAACATACAGGGGTATTCAGTATTTAGGAAGGATCGACAAAAAAGAAAGGGAGGAGGGGTAGCATTGCTAGTAAAAGAGGGGATAAATGCAATTGAAAGGAAGGATATTAACTCAGTTAATACAGAATCTATATGGGTGGAGCTAAGAAATAGCGAGGGGCGAAAAACATTAATAGGAGTGGTATATAGGCCTCCAAATAGTAAAATAGAGGTTAGGGAGGGCATCACGAGGGAAATTAGAGAAGCGTGCAATAAGAGCACAGCTGTCATCATAGGTGACTTTAACTTACATATAGATTGGACTAGCCTAATCAGTAAAAATAATGAGGAGGAGGAATTCCTTGAGTGTTTAAGGGATGGTTATCTGGATCAATATGTCGAGGAACCAACTCGGGAACAGGCTATATTGGACTGGGTACTGTGCAATGAGAAGGGACTAATCAGTAATCTTGTTGTACGGGGACCCTTGGGTCAGAGCGATCATAACATGATCGATTTCTCACTCGAAATGGAGAGCGAAGAAATTGACTCAGAGACTAAGGTCCTGAATTTAAACAAGGGGAATTATGATGCCATGAGACGGGAACTGAGTAGGTCTGATTGGACAACGTTCCTGAGAGGACTGGAGGTAGATAAACAATGGCAAACATTTAAAGATAGAATGACAAAATTGCAAAAATTGTTTATACCAATCTGGCATAAAAGGAAATCTAAAAAGGTGACTCAACCGTGGATAACAGGGGAAATTAGAGACAGCATAAAATCCAAAGATAGGGCGTATAAAATAGCCAAAAAAAGCGCCAGAGCGGAAGATTGGGAACAGTTTAAGATAGAGCAAAGGAGGGCAAAGGGCATGATCAAGAGGGGCAAAATAGCTTACGAAAACAAGCTGGCGGAAAATATAAAAACTAACTCCAAAAGCTTTTATAAATATATCAAAAGGAAAAGACTGGTGAAAACCAAAGTTGGTCCATTGCAGTCAGATACGGGGGAATATATAATGGGAAATAAGGAAATGGCAGATCAACTAAATGCATACTTTGGGTCAGTCTTTACGAAGGAAGACACAAAAAACCTCCCTGGGATATCGGGAAAAATAGGGACATTGGCAAAGGAGGAACTGACGCAAATCAATATCTCTAAGAATATGGTGTTAAGGAAGCTAAAGGGATTGAAGGTGGACAAATCCCCAGGGCCTGATAACATGCATCCTAGGGTACTGAAGGAGGTGGCCCTAGAGATAGCGGATGCACTAAGGATGATTTTTCAGAATTCATTAGACTCGGGAACAGTGCCGATGGATTGGAGGGTAGCTAACGTTACCCCACTATTCAAAAAGGGGGGTAGGGAAAAAGCAGGTAATTACAGACCTGTAAGCCTTACATCAGTTGTGGGCAAAATGCTGGAGTCCATCATTAAGGATGAAATAGCGGAGCACTTAGCAAATGGGGACAGGATAGGACAGAGTCAACATGGATTTACAAAGGGTAAATCGTGCTTGACTAATCTATTGGAATTTTTTGAGGGAGTAACTGGTAGAATAGATGGGGGAGAGCCAGTAGATGTGGTGTACCTGGACTTCCAAAAGGCCTTCGATAAGGTCCCACATAAAAGATTAGCATGGAAAATTGAGGCTCATGGGATAAAGGGGAAAGTTTTGGCGTGGATAGGGAACTGGCTGTCAGATAGAAAACAGAGAGTTGGAATAAACGGCTCATTTTCTGAATGGCAGGCAGTAACAAGTGGGGTACCACAGGGATCTGTCCTGGGCCCCCAGCTGTTCACAATTTACATTAATGACCTGGATCAGGGAGTCGGATGCAGCATTTCCAAATTTGCAGACGACACTAAACTAGGAGGTGGGGTGGGCTCAGAGGAAGAGACCAGGAAGCTCCAGAGCGATTTGGACAGACTGGGCGATTGGGCGGATAAATGGCAGATGCACTATAATGTGGACAAGTGCGAAGTTATCCACCTTGGGTGCAGGAACGGGAGGGCAAATTATTATTTAAATGGCAATAGATTGGGAGAGGGGGAAGTACAGAGAGACCTGGGTGTTCTTGTACACCAGTCACTGAAGGCGAGCATGCAGGTGCAACAGGCGGTCAAGAAGGCAAACGGTATGCTGGCCTTCATAGCAAAAGGGTTAGAATACAGGAACAGGGATACCTTGCTGCAGCTGTACAGGGCACTGGTGAGACCACACCTCGAGTACTGTGTACAGTTTTGGTCGCCTCATCTGAGGAAGGATGTTCTTGCCATGGAGGGGGTGCAGCGGCGATTCACCAGGCTGATACCAGGAATGGCGGGAATGACCTATGAGGAGAGACTATGTAGTTTAGGGATGTACACACTGGAGTTTAGAAGATTGAGAGGGGACCTCATAGAAGTGTATAAAATT